>NW_028324309.1:15605000-15642500 GCF_058129835.1 Hydra viridissima
CTATGGAAATAGCAAGTTTAACAGGATAATGGTATTCATTAAGAAGCCATTTTTTCTTTCAAGGGTCTCACTAAGTTGAAGGAAATCACTTTAGAGTGACCCAGCACTTGACTTTGAGGGACCTTTTACGGACCAACTTATGAATATTGGCATCGAAAAATACATCTTCGGGTGTATTTTACAGTGAAGCATTATGCACGAAGAGAGGGCTTCTATTAAAATTATTTCTTTCAAAATGTCAAACGAAAGATTTGTTTAACAACTTTCAATGAAAGAACACCTTAACAAAATCTGTCGAAGTTAAGTTAGATAAATTGTTGAAGACAAGTTGTTGAAGTTTTTTTTTCAAAAAAAAAATTTATTTATTGCAAATTCCAGCATTCGATAAACGCACGACAACTATTTATATTTGAATAAGGCACACAACAATGACAACGTGATTAAGTTGTAGAAAAATTCTTGCTTCATACTTTTACAAGTATTTATCTTATAAAAAATTTAACTTTTCGCAGTTTTGTAAGTTTTTTCAAATATCATTTTTTCAAATCTAAATTAAACAAACAATCTCCAAGAATTCTGTTTGTTTTTTTTTATTCTGGTTAAAAAATATGCAGTTTGCATTGATTAGATTCATTTATTTATTAATTTCATTTTTTAACGAGAAGTGAGGGCCGCCATCTCACATAAGTTTGAACGAGGGCCGTACAAGTTGTTGCATTAAAAAAAAAAAAGATATCTACCGCAATGAAAAATAAATTTAAGCTTTGTTTGTAAAATCGCAGTTGCTATAAAATCGCTTCTCTCTTTATTGCTTCAATAATACTTATCATACAATAAAAAGATATCAATTAGATTAATTCGGTCCGAGTAAGTAATCTTGTTTCTTAGGATGATACAATAATGGCGGATTGATTAATCTTTTGTAAATTTGACATATTGACGGGAGATAAACTTTAACTGCTCTTTTGTTTATCCCTGCGGGGGGTAATTTTAAGCAATGGTCAAACACTAGATTAAACGAATACATAAACAGTGGTCAAACACTAGATTAAACGAATATATAAAAACGTGTAAAGATGTCTGCTTTTCCCCGCATTTTCGAGATAATTTTGATACAATGAAGCTTTTAACTTTTATGAGAAACCGATATGAGTTAATTTCTCAAATACAATATATATTAAGAAAGAAAGGTCAAAATTTCCTATTGGAAAAAACATGGAACGAACCCTGTGGTTGGTAAACTCGAATTGAAAAACAGCTCGAAGTTTTGTAAACACTCTAAAATATAAGCAAACAACTTTAGTATATAAAAAAGTCAACCAACACCCAACGAGTGTTGATTTTTTATTTGTTTGCAAACTCGGAAACCGCAGATTGAAAAGATTTAAAACTTTCTTCATTAAATTATATGTCATTAAATATTATAAAATATGTATTATATTTGCATTAATAAATTAACTATTTTACTATAAATTATTACAATACTAAATTATTATTAACACAAAACATGAAGAAGATTATTATTAAATCTAAAGATTTAGTTGATTGCGTGTGGTAAGTTTTGTTGATTTGCTCGAGTCAAACATTTGTCAGTAATAAATGTTTGAGTGGTTAGGGAATTTTTTTTTTCCGGTAAGAAATGCACACTTTTTTAAACACAACGTTGGTAATTTTGTAGCTAAAATGAGTTTGACATATGAAATATGAATTGAGTTTGACATATGGATATCACAAAAGAAGGCTGTAAACAACACGTTTTAACTTCATAATGTTTTTTGTTATCTTCGCAATCGGACTGCGTTAGTTTTTTGGTTGACAAATTTTTATCGTTTTTTGTTCAACAGACCTCTAAGTTTTTTAGTTGGTACTTTGTTAGCGGTAGATACACTTATTGTGATGTTGACCTAAAATAATTTTTTACCCATGAAGATTTTTTTTTTTGAAAAAACATTTTAAATTGATATAATCCTACCTACACGTCGCTGTTTTAAAAAAGATACACATATGCATCGGCGTATCTCAAGTACGTATGTATAGTGTATGTAGCGTTTATATGTCGTGTACGTGTCATGTATGGACATAAAGTACGTAACATGCTGCTAAACGTGTTTAAATGTTTATGTAAAATGAATGATTCCTCTTTGTTTATTAAAAATGGGTAAAACATTAGCATCCGCTTCGTGTCGATTTGTCTTAAATCTTATTTGCAGTATTGATATCAATTGAAAAGAGATTTTATTTTACGTGCATCCACCACGTTTTAAAATGCTTTTAATGCTTTGGCTGATGTTGAATTTATCAGCGGAGAAAATTTTCTGGCATTTCTTAAAATCTATTAAAATTGGTTTAAAGGTGGTTGAATTATGCCGATCTATTCACGTTTTTCTGATACTTTCAACGCTGTTAAGGATTTTTCGAATGACGAGTACTTGTAAATTTTCTTGTGCAATTCAAAATATCTAAATAATAAATACATTATAAGTTCCATTTATATTTCAAGGTTTGATAAAAGTCATGTTTCTCATGAACTCTCTATAGAATTGATCATTTCCGACTTAAAGATAAAAAAAATTTCTTCTTTTCCTCTTCTTTTTTGTTTTCCTTTCAGGAGTTTTTTTGAATGGGTTTTCCCAAAATAAAACTTGTAAATAAGTTTATAAGAATCCATGCCAGGCTCGATGAAGTATAAGTAGAAATTCTTTTCAAACTCAAACTGCACGCGCTAGAAACAGCTGAAGGAAAAAGAAAAAGGTCAGGGGGATAGTGGTTTAGTTATAAGGATTTCTAATTTGTTAAATGTTTAAAAGTTTTTATAATAAATAACTTATAATTTTTTTCTTTCTTTCTTTCTTTTTAACACAATTAAGAGAAGAACGTTTCATTTTAAAAAGTTTTGTCTTACTAACGTATAACTTAAAAGGACATAAATTTACGTAACGGAAAACAAAATACTTTGCAAATTAGTAAAACGTGGCAATAATAATTGAAAAATAGTATTTACATCCACGCACAAACAGTGACGTTCACTTAATTATATAAGGAATCTGTTAGCGTCCGTAATATATATATATATATATATATATATATATATATATATATATATATATATATATATATATATATATATATATATATATATATATATATATATATATATATATAAACACACACACACACACACACACACACACACACACACACACACACACAGACTCATATAAAATATAACATAATATTTGAGAAATTTTGGCTACTGTTGGAGTGCGGCTATGATTTTACATTCTCCGTACAAGTTTTTGTATATTTGCTTCTTTAACTAATTCTTTTTTTTTTTTTTTTTTTTTTTATTGGTATTGAGGTTGAAATTTCTTCTCTAAAAGTACAAGCAAACAAAAAAACATTCAACAATTGTCTCTGCTTTCAAAGATAATCATTTGAATAATGATTATCTTTGAAAACAGAGATAATAATTTAGAGAGAAACGCAGAAAAGAATACAAAAAAAGAATTTTTGTAAATTAAATTACTAAACAACAGGAGGAATTAAAAATTAATGAGACGTTTTGCCTCGAAAAATAAAAACATGGATTTGTTTTCTATAATCAACAGAAAGATAAGATAATAAGCTCTTGTGGTTTGTTTTCAGGCTATATTAGAGGATGAACGCAACAACAGCAACACCTCATACAATATCTGAAGGGGAGAGGTACTTTAATACTGTATTTTTAACGTTGGCTTTGCTTTTAGCCATTATTGGCAATGCTATTGCTCTGCATGCATTTTTTGTATCGCCACAGCTAAAGAAAATTACTTACTATTTTATTGCAAGTCTTTGCTTCTCAGACTTGATGGTTGCAATTATCATTATTCCTATTTGGGTAGTAGATACCCAATTGGGTTGGAAATTGACCGGACCAGGGAAAAGTTTCCATGCATTTTTAGACATTTTCTGTAGCACGTGGTCAATAATGAGTTTAGCAATGATCAGCATTGAGAGATATATTTGTATTAAGTATGCCTTACAATACTATGCTATAATGACGCGAAGAAGAGGGCTCCTCATGATTTTATTTATTTTGATATATAGTCTTGCAGCTGCAATTGTAAACCACGCTAGCCTTAGCTCGTTTGACAACCGACCTTGCTTTGTTATTCTGCAGTGGGTAATTTTCTTTATGTCTTATGCATTTCCCGTCTTAATTAAACTATTTACTTACACTAAAATTTACATCGAAGCAAAACGACAGAGCAAACTAATTAAAGAGCAATATAGCATGATAAGTAAAACAAGAAGTATTGATGAGCTTGAAAGTATTGATAGCGATAATTTGCACTTCAATAATAAAGAAAAAAGACCTTCGTTAGGAAGTCGAGCATCTTGGAGTGTTTTATCAACAGCAGGCCTTAAATTTTTGAAAAAGAAAAAACAAGCATGCGATGCCTCAATTGCCCATGATAATTCCTCAGACGAAGTTGATTTTGAAGATTTTTGCTCAATCAAGAAACTTATAAAAAAACGAGTTCAGTCAAGAAAGCAATACGACGTTAATCAAAATGGTATTCACGAAAATGGTCTCGATAGTTCAATATCTGACTCTTCTGGTTTAAATTCATTTAATAAAGTAAATTTAAATAGCTTTAGAGAAAAAAATATGCTAAGTATTCCTGAAGAAATGTTGGACACTATCAGTCTGCCTGATTCTTTAAAAGATTCAAATGAGCAGCCGTTTAAAACTCAAATTTATTGTGAAGTTGAATCAAGAGATCGCACAATTTCTTGTCCTGAATATGCTAAAATGATGAAAAAGTCCAGGCTGAGCTTAGAAACTAGTGAAAGCTTATCATATAGCTCCAAGAAAAATACGTTTTTTGATAAAATAAGATATTCCATGCGATGGAGCCCAGCCAGCACTCCCATTATGCAGCGAGTTAATACTCACAGTACTAAAAGTAAGCGAGACAAAAAGTTAAAGCAATTTAAACGAGAAATGCGAGCAACTAAAGTAATTGGATTGATAATGGGTGCGTTTCTGTTTTGTTGGACTCCGTTTATGATAATAATTATTTTCTCGACAATTCCAAATTCAAATTTTAATATAACCTATTTGGTATTTGCAAAAGATTTACATTACTTAAATAGTACGATCAATCCGATACTATATGTAGTACTGAATCGCGTCTACAGAAGTGCAGTATTCAAGATTTTTGAGCGAATGAAACGAAAACTTTTTTGTTTGAGTAAAACTATATGATAAAATTTTTAATTTATGATAATTTATAATAATTTATTTAAATATCAGTTAAAATTTTCTCCTAAATTAATTTTAAAGAAAATCGTTTTACAGTTTATTTAAAGAAAAATTGATAGATCTAAAAAATTTTTAAGTTTTCAGACATTTTTTATATGCTTTTTCTATTTTATAGTAGAAAATTAAGGAGAAAGATTTTTTGTATAACTTCTCGACAAGAGCACTATGTGTTGTTTTATTTGCTTGGTTTTTTTTTTTATCTTGTTGGACACTTGGTATGCTTACATGTTGAATTCTTTAGCAATTCTACGAAACAATTGCGAAGGTTAAATTAAATTGACGCAGTAAAGTGGCGATGGCGGAAGAGCTCAAAGAAGATATTAAGTCTGTTTGATCGCATCTTAAGCCAAATTATAAATATGTACTGAAATCTCAAATCATTGTTAGCATTCCTTTAAATAACTGAAACTTTCAAAAGCAAAAAAAAAAAAAAAGAAAATTTTTATATTAAAGGGAAAGTTTTAAGTGGCATAATATTAAAGTATCATAAATAAATTTTATAGCCTTTAAAAGAAACGGTTGATAACTTTGAATACTTTTCTAATATATTATTTTAGTAAACTTGTTTTCTTTTTTTTAAAAAAAAAAAAGAGATTGTCTTGAGATATGAAAGCTAATCTAAATGAATTTTTTTTTCAAGTAAGTATTACATAGTTAAATTATTTATTTAAATTATTTAAAGATTTATCTAATGAAGACCATGGGATGTTTTTATTAATTCAAACCATTTTATTCTTTAAGCAGCAAACTTTAAATTCCAATTCTTTTTTTTTTTTTATAATAATTAACATATTCTTTTGGATTAGCTTTATTAAAACTTTGAGTATTCGACCTTCAGCTATGTAGAATAAGAAAAGGGGACGATACCTAAAGTTCTTGTACAAACACCAAATAAATGGTAAATAGTTTGACGAAAAATTTTAAGAGGCTATTTTACAAAGCTCATTCTATAAACGAATCATTTTAATTGTAATTTTATTATTGAATTAAAATCAGCTTATCTAATTTAAACAACAGAATGAGGTCCTATAATCTTTTTTAAGACTTTAAACTTTAAATATTTGTAAAAAGGTCTTTTAAAAACTTTTTGTTTGAAAAGAAACATATCAAAAATCTGTCTTAAAACCTCGAACCTCGAGTTTTTTTTTCATAGTTGCTAAGTTATTTGTAAATCTCAATACTGGGCAATCTGGGAAACAGGTTTAGATTTTAACATAGCAGCAACTCTCTGATTGTTGGCTGCTTTAAAGTTGTAAACAAGAAAAAAGCTTGTTAAAAAAAAAAAATTAAGTAAAGTATTGTGATGCTAATTTTTGGATATGTGGGAGGGGGAGGGAAGAGGGTAGAGAAAAAATAGTTAAAAAACTTAGTCTTGAAGTTTTTAACGTGTTTTGTACTTTAAATGTTCAATAGGTTATTTGTAATATCAAAAAAATGTTAGTTCAATATTAATATAGTACCAAAAAATAATGTTTGTGTAATATTAATATAATATCAAAAACCTGTTAATCTGGGAATAGTAAACAGACAGTGTTAAGCAAGAATACAGTTTTACTACAATTGTTAAATATCCCGTCAAAGCTACATCACATCTAATTGCATTAACTTAAAACTTATATAATTCTGTTCACTAGTGATGTAAATCTTTATGTTCCGTTAAAAAATTATACATATATATATATATATACACACGTACTAATAGTTATAATCAGAATGTTTACAAGTAAAAAGTGTTAGCAGTAATCGATAAATAAATAATCGATAAATTAAAAAATCGATAATTAAATGGTGCGTAAAACAACATACTTTCCCACTATTACAAACAATGTATTTGCATTTGTTATATATGGAATATGTTACTTACTATTTCATCCGTTTTATTTATAGCTTTTTTTTAACTTGATATATTATAGTATATTCAATTTTTTATATATCCTATTGGTTTAAGCTTGAAAGATTGTAAATAAAAAAACAACAAATTGTTGCATGAAAAAAGATTACAAAAACTTCTTCTTTTGGGCACATTATGAATCATTATTACTTGCAGCTTACAGTTAAAAAGAATTCACCTGAACTTCCTTCACTTTGAAAAAGTCAGTGCAACTTTTTTGAGAAAGAACTGGAAAACTTACAAATGCAGATAGATATTAGGAGTAATTATATTATCAGCATTTAATGGTCATTATCAGATACTAGTATTTTTAAACCAAATTTAACTTTTAAATCGTGGACTTTTTGTTTTTCGGTTGTTAACCCGATTTAAATCGATATCACGCGTGTATAACTTAGCGTTTCGGGCACGTTCGTGTTGTATCAAATCAACTTCGTATTCTCTTTTAGCGTCACTACTTACAAATTCATTTTCAAAATGATTAGTTTTTGTGTTTTTATAATTATTCTTTGGATTTGGATTGTTTTGGTAAACAACGTAATTTGAAGGTGCCGTTTTATTGGAGATCTGCTTTTGTTGTAATTCTTTAAAACGGTTTTTTTTATTTTTTTTACCAATCATATTAGGTATGTTTCGAATCTTTTTGAAAATAGACCGGTTCTGAGGAAAATCTCTTTTATAATCTGAGCTTTTTATGTTTAAGACTCTATCGGGATTTTTGTGCCGACTTTTTTTAGAATAACTTAAATCATCAGTATTTTTATGTTTTACTCTGCTTCTCTCGTGATGCGGTTTTAAGCCATACTCACTATGGTTTTGTAACCTTTTCGGTGAAACTTTAATCTCCTTTTTTTCGAGCAATTGGTCCACTAAACTATTTTTTTTATTGTGGGGCTTCATTACCTCGGGCTTTACGCTTGTCAAATAATTTGAAGTATTTTCTTCTCCGTTATCGGTGGGCTTTGTGGAGGATCTTGGTGTTGCGTTGCGTGAAGCCTCCCTGTTAGAATTTTCTCTCGAACTCTGAGCTCTTTCTGAGTTCAATGGTTTTGCAAGGTCATATACCCTATTTTCAATAATATCTTTTTCCTTATCATTTTGTTCCTCAAAAGGGATTTCAAGTTGATTTTCAACGTAAGATTTAGACTTTGTTTCTTTCAAATGGTTCTTTTTATTTTCTTGTATTTTTTGAGCATGTGAATTTTCATTATTCTTTCTTTCCCTAGTAGCTGAAGAAACTTCAACAAATGGAATTTTTTTTTCGTTCATCTTCTTTTTTACTATTGTCCATTTTGAGTTTATGCCCAATTGTTTAGTGGTTACTTCAGTTTGTGTAGATCTTTCAACAGTGTGAATAGGTGTCTTATCCTCAACCTCAGTTATACAACTTTTATTTGTTGTTGGTTGTTGATTATCTACTTCAATAAAGAAGTCGTGTAGTAGATTTTTATGCTCTTGATTTTGAAGATCGCGTCCTGTAATATTTTTGTCATAGTTTTGAAGCCTTTCTTCGTATGCTTTCCGCAAGTCGTTCACACGCATCCTTTTTCCTAAATCTTTAAGATCGTTAGCATCAGACTGACCAGATGAATGAATATGTTTGTTAAGCTTGTGTACTTGGGTAATTGAGTCACTCAATCTTGGTGATAGTATTGGCATCATGTATGGAAAAGAGGAACTTTCAGTACTTTGAAATGGCGGTAAATCTGATACTTTTCTTCTCTGGCTCTTATATACGTCTATGTCTGATTTGAAAGGAACTCTCATTTGATAATTGATTTCTGCATAGTTAGGGCTAAAAGAATTTCCAGTAACCGGTTCATTATTTTTAACTTCATACGACAAAAAACCAAAAGAATTGGAGTTTAAGAAATTTTCCTTACTACTTGTGCTGTTATCCAAAACATTAGAAAACAATCCTTCAGAACCTTTTGTAGTAGGTTTTGGAGGAGCGCGGAAATCAACAATGTTAAAATTTGGTTTATATCTTCCATTAATTTGCTTTTTTTCAAAACTATGGCTTAACTGTAGAACAGTGGATCTGTTGGAATCAAGCTCACTTTCAAATGATTGTGAGCGAAAATCACTATCAAGTTCAAAAATACCAGAAGATTCTTCAAATTCAGCATCAAAAGATGGTCTGGAGTAGGACCCAACATACTTAAACACAACTTCTCTTTCTTCTTCTTTTTTTTCTTCAATCATTTTTTTGTAAAATGCATTTGCTTGTGTAACGTAAAACCGATCGACTTTCGGTAGGACTGAGTTATCATTCATGCTTAAAAAGTTTCTCTCGCTAATTTGTTTAATTTAAAACTTCTACTACGTTCAATTGGTTACATAATTTTTTTATCTATTCATATCTTAAATACATTGTTTTACTTTGATTTCGTCCACAGCAAATTTTTTTAAAAAAGAAAGATGTGTCAGGGTGAAAAAAAGTTTTACATCAACATGCATAATATATAAGATTGCAACTGGAAGAGGGGGGCGAGATTGTTTAGGTTTTTACAATGAATTAATCAATTCATCATTAAAACGTTTCAGTTTTTTAGTTGAGTTTGAATAAGTGATTACTAATGAGATTTATAAGGATGAATTTCAACGTTTCCCTAACAACGATCAATTTACTTAAGAAGACAGCTGTGAAGCTTCAGCTTCAAAAATATTATATAAAAATGTATATATTATATACAAATGTATATATTATATATAATTGTATATATTATATATAATTGTATATATTAGACTATTGCAAAAAAATTTCTTTTAATGATATGATGCACCCCTCCTTTCTTGTTTCTTTTGGCAAAATATAAATGTATACAAAATTTTAGATCATTTGATGATGTTTTGACCTCCATCCAACCCAAATAACTGATTTACTGAAGGAATCTTTATTTTTCCACACTAAAGTTATGAAAAAATATTTGAAATGCAATATAGTTTAATTAAAAAGAGAAGATTAAGTACATGGTAACTGAAAGGTACAATTACATAATAATAGTAATAATATAGTTCGTACAGCTGTAAAATTATATTGCAAATTACATGTAAGTCAATTTATTCAAAGATAAATAAAGACAAGAAAGTGGTTGAATAAAAACTAGGCAGTGGAAATCCACTATAGTAGTGGTGAACAGGGTTTACACTTAGTTATTTAGGTTGGGAGGGGGTCAAAATATCATCAAACGATCTAAAATTTTGTACACATTCATATTTTGCCAAAAAAAAACAAGAAAGGAGGGGTGCATCATATTGTTAAAAAAAATTTTTTTTAAAATCATTAGATATATATATATATATATATATATATATATATATATATATATATATATATATATATATATATTTAGTATAATATATTTATTATAGCATATATAATATATTATATATAAATGAATATTTTATTTATATATATATAAAATATTTATATATGAATATTTCATATATATATATATAAAATATTCATATATACATATACATTTAGTAATAGGGGAACATGGGACAAGATGGCGAACGTTTTGAAAAGCACTTATATTTTATTTAATAACTGTTTCAATAAGTAAAACTTTATCAAAAAGTGGAAAAAAAATAATTATGCGTCACATATGTATAAAAAAAACACAAAAATTAAAAATATCCTGGAAAAAACTTATTAACCAAAGTTACCTCAAATTATCATCTTGCCCCGCATGCGAGCCAAGACGGCGACTTTTAAAAAACTAAATTCCATTATACCATTACCTTCTCAAATAACATGTTATCATAAATTCTAGTTAATAAGATAAGTAATTCAAACGCTTATGTATTTTTTTAAACAATTAAACTATATATTTATACAGTGCTTAGCAAAAAAAAGCCTACTAATCAGTTCATAGCGAATTCCAACACAACAAAATAAAGCCAATGTCAAACAAAATATTTTAATGCATAATAAAGCAATGTATTAATGACTAAGCTACAAAATGTTATTACAGTACAGGTTTATAGTAAAACATGTACTTAGGCGAAACGACAAACGAGTTATCTTGCCCCGTTTATCTTGCCCCTAGGCTACTTAATCTTCAAAATGACATAGAACTTTACATATATAAGTTATCATAGCTTAATATTACTTGTATGGCTTCCAAATTGAATAAACTGAATGAGAAGCTCTTGCTTACCTTTGGTTGGTGATGTAATGATGAAATAAATCAAATACAAGTGGATAAATTTTTTTTTTCCTAATATAGGAAAAACCTTTTTAATGTTTATCTTTGATTCCAAAAATAATATTTATAAAGAAAGCATAAATAAATCTAGCAGATGTAATCTACTTCCCTTTCAGCTACAGTCAGATTTTATATTTAGTTGATTTTTGAAGATAACAATGTGTTTTCATCTTGCCCCATTCGTCATCTTACCCCATGTTCTCCTACATATAAAAATACACATCAGCAGTGTGCCACAATTTAGGATTCATCGCTGTACAAAAGTTAATTAAGCTATGGGATTTAATACTGCAAAGAAATATCTCTTTAATGCAATATATAGCTATTCAAACTTGATTAGGTTGAAAATAACACTTGTCAGAGGCAGTACGAAATTCAAGATGCACACGGGGATTAACGCTAAATGTCAATTTTTACGGGATACTGCTAGATGCGGAAGACTAATGTGCAATCGGCATTAGTCATTTCTATCAATTTAGTATATGGGAAAGAAACCTCATCAGCTGATCTTTACTTGACGCTGAAAGTTTCTACTCAATCATGATAATTGATTATTGTTATACAAATATTTAGCAATATTCCAGCATATCCAAATATTGTCTAATAACAGAAATTGTCACATTGATCTTTTATTTCATATTTAATTATGTATACAATATTTATGAAATTTTTGACTACTACACGGTACGTTGATATAATATTTATTATTTCATTTTATTGAAACATATAAAAGGAAAATAATGTTGCGGTATTCGGTTCAAAGACTCTTCTGAAAAAAATCTGTTGCTTTGTGAGATTTGAGGTTTTAAACAGGATCTTCAATTATTTTTAAATGCTATTGAACACAATTACAAAATAAATCGTCACAAACTTACAATAAATCAAAATTGGTGCAGCAACAATAAATATCAAAACTAGTATTTAAAATAACTTCCACGTACTTTTTTTTTTTTTTTTTTTTCACGAGTTCATCTCTTTTGTATCGGTTTAACGATATTTTTTTTCACGAGTTATACATCTCTTTTGTATCGATTTAACGATATTTTTCTGATATTCTTTAAATGACCTTAGACTGCTTATAGAATAACTTATAGAATAGGTTATATATAACTTTATATATATATTTTTTTCAAGAAATCAGATCAGTCATTAAAAATCATCAAATATTAATAGATGAACTAAATTAGGTTAAATAAAAGAAAAATTATATATATACATTTAACCGCAAAATTAACGCACCACTTATACATTCCAATTTACTTTAATTTTTGTCCGTATTATCATATGTTTTGAAAAACAAATCCTGCATAAGGAGAAATCCGTCTCCAATTTACTGTTCAAAAGTTACCACAAAAGGTTCTAAAATATATTGTTAAGAAGTCAGACATACACCATCAACATTAAAAAGCTCTGTGCGAGCTGCTAACGATAGTCAGCCCCATACCATCATTGAGCCATATAAAGTGGTTTCTCGAATATTACAAGGGAAATCTTTGGCCTTCTGTACACTCTAGGGCGGCGATCTAAACTTACAAGGCAAAACCTTGACTCATCTGTAGATAAGACCTGTCCCCAACCATGTATTTCCTAATTCATGTCTGCTTGTAAAATCCAGCTTGTTTCTTCGTTTGTTTGCAGACAATCTGGGACCAGTAGTTGCTGCCCGAGGTCATAAATTTAAAGCAAGAAATTTTCTTCTTAAGTTATTTTGACTAACAGCATTTCCATGAACCTCAGCAAGTTGTATTTGGAGACTTCGTACAGTAGTAAACCGTTCTCTCATTGTTCAAAGCATTAAAAATTGGTCCTCCACAGCATTAATAACTTAAATGTCTGCCTTGGCAAAGTAGTTTAGTATGATCATTGGTCTCTACAAATCTTTATAGAACCCTCCCAGCAGCTGTATTAGACACTACAAATCTTCAACCAAGTTGGCGATTTAATCCTTTATTGGACAAAGCAACAATTGCAACACATTCACCACAATTTAAATTTCGTCTAGCATGTTGTATTGAAAACAGATTTAAAATCAATACATACTTTTGTTTTAGAAGTGAGGTTTAATTACAGCAAAAACATGCCACTTATGAAAAACTGCTATAATTTTGAAATCAAATAAGGAAAACGGACTAAAACCTACAAAAGGCATAATAATAAACATTACTATCATCTTTATCATTGATAAATCAGAAAATACGTAATATTTTTCAAAATAAATCGTGTGTGTGTGTGTGTGCTTGGGAAACAGAAAAAAGTTATGAAGAAAATACTCTTTTAAGCATTTTTAAGGTTTTATTTTAGCTATTTTATGACATGAAGTTTGTTTACTTTTTATAAAACTTTTTCTTTACAGAAGCAAGAAAACCGGTTAAAGGGGATGATTTTTTAATTTTTCGTTTACTTTCAATTCTTTCGTCATTATTTTCAATTTGCTCATTCGTTTCGACATCTGATAAATTTTCAATAAAGTCGTCTGTTTTCGTTTGCTTCTTGTTTTTATTGACCTGGGCGTAATCTAAAGTGTGTTTTTCGCGTTTTTTAATACTTACTTCACTAACAACTTTATTTTTCTCCCCTTGGATACTTGGATAAGAAAAATCTGGCTCAGCGTTTGTGGCAAATTCGTGTTCTTCTTTCATTTTTTTAACCTGATAGCCAGAAGTTTCAGGCTTCAATTCTTTGAGAGGAGATTTTCTTCTTTCAACTTTGCGATCATTTCCTAAAGATCTTGTCGTTCGAATTTTCGTTTCTGTTAAACTGCTTGAGAGATCTGTAAACGAATTGGTCTTTATATCTTCACATTCAGTATCAGAAATCTCATTTAAATAATTTAGGATGCTCGTATTTGCAGTATCGTTTTTAAATAACATCGAGTTAGCTATAACTTTATCAGAGATGGAAATATTTTCAGCATGACTGTAGCTATATTCCAGACTACTTTCGTCTTTTTGAGTTACTAATATCGACGTATCCTTAGGGTTTTTATCTGCGCTATCGTCTATTGTTTGAAAAACTGCTTCTGGGTTTTTATCTCCACTATCATCTAACGCTTGAAACACAGCTGTTAAACTTTGATCTTTTTGTCTATAATCTTGGTTGTAATTAGAATCTTCAAAGATGTTCTTGTTAAATGCCTCGTCAGCATTGGGGATGATTAGGTTGTTTACAACCTCTTTAAGGTCGGATAAATCTGCAGAATGGACCATCTGGTTATTGCTTTCTGATACCCGATTGGTTTGTACATTCATTTCTTGTATGTAATTGCGGGGAGATTTTTTATCTATACCGTCTGTTTTTACATCGATAATGGTTGCTTCTACATCGAGATTGCTTATATTTGCTGGTTCCCAGCTTTTTTTTCTCTGATTGTCATCTTTGTATTTTCCTTCTAATTGTGATGTTCCGTTCTCGTAGTAACTCGGGACACGAGCACTTTTATCAACATATGAAGAACGGCGGAATGTTGACGAAGGGTTTAGGGGAACTCCGATTTTTTCAATCCACGAATCGCGTGCAGAATCAAGTATACTATCATAAGAAGTTGACTTTAATTCTTCTAAGTCGTCACTAGAGTGACTTTTGTTTTTAAGTCTCCTATGCATGTTAATAAAAACTTCATTTTGGTTTTCTTCGCTCCCCCCTTTTCTGGTTCTATCGTAAAAAATTAACCCCCTGTTAAGTTCAAAGTTGTAATCTAAATACTTATTTCTGAAATCATTCGAATAATTTCTACCAACAATGGCTTTTGTATTGTAATACTTAGGAGCTTCAAAAAAACCATTCTTTAAATACAATAAATTCCCGTTTTTTAAAATGCTTTTGATAGGCTTACGTTGTATATGCATTTCAAACGGTGGGTGTTTGCCTTGTTTAAAAAGTTGACTTCGATCTTGATTTTCGTAAATGGGATCACGTCGGAAAAAAACATTTTGGTCATACGTGATGGGCTGATTGAAATTGGCGAAGGCTTGAACTCGGTCTCTGATACTAGCTTTAAACGGATAATATTTTAAAGAGTCGCTGTTATTCTGCTCAAGGCTGTACTGAAAATGCTCAAAGCGCCCAGTCCGATTTAAAACGTTGCGAATATCATTGTAACAATGCACGCAGTAGATAAAATCTTTAAAAAAATACATAAATAACAGTTAAACTTCATCAGTTCATTCCTATTCTCATTAATTAGGTTTTAATGTACGTATTGTTTAATTTGTTGTTAGTTTTGAGCGTGATAAATTAAAATATCTGGAAACAGTTTTAAGTATCGTAAGATAACCTCCAGTAACTCTTGAATGATTAAAACACTTAAATTCTTTTTTAATAACCTTGTCATGAGAGAAATGTTTTTTAAAAGTTAAAAAAAAAATAAAACTTCCATTTTAAAAACAAGCGTCGCAGTTGCATATTTTTATATAATTTTTTCAAAATTATATATAAATAAGCAAATGCAACGCTTGTTTTTAAAATGGTTGTTTTATTTTGGAAAGTATGTTTATATAGTTAAAATTTTCTTACAGGTTGGACAACAATATTTTAAAGCCATTTTTAAATTTTTTGTCATTTTTCGTATGCCTAATAAAATAACGAAGTAAAATTAAAAAGCTGATATTTTTTTTTTTTAAAATCGTAATATTTACGACCAACAGAAAATATTCATCCAAAATATTCAGCAAAACTTCGAATGTTTAACGAATGCTTCCAGCTTTAAAATAAGGACATTGAGACGTTTAATAAAAAAAAAAAAAAAAAAAAAAAAAAAAAAAAAAAAAGATTTGCACACGACTTCCCTTAAAATAGTTTATATAAGCATGGAAGTATTAGAAGTATTATATATATCTCTAATACTTCCATGATATAAGTAAGTTTTTAAACAAATTTTGGCAAATATTTAGTTATTGGTTATGCATGACATTTTATATAGATCCACAACATGATTAAGTGGCACAGCCACGATACCGTTGTATTAGTGGCAGTATAGTATACAGACACCTACAAACACCTAATTAATTTAAAGACAAACACCTAATTAACGCGACAAGTATTTAAGCTGAATGAATTCACGTTAATAATTACAACTAAGTTGATTTAAGTAGAACAAGCGGAAATAATTGGTAAACGTAAGGTATTACCTTTATAAAAAATCACATCTTTCTTCGTACTTAGCGTGACCAAACATTGGTCACATTTTAGGCACCATTTGTGCCACGTGTTACTGCCTATTTTTATTTGATCACTTGAAAATACATCATTGCCGCAGTAATAGCACTGAGTGACCGAGTGCCATGGCAATTGATGTTTTACGATAGAGGACTTTATTGGAAGTTCAGCTAAAGATTCGTTGTAAGATGAAATAAAATTATTTTGACGATTTAGCTCTTTTTCAAAATCATCAGCAGATAAGCTTCTGTTTAATAAATTACGTTTTATCACAATTCCATCTAGATTTTCTAGAAATTCTTTAGATGATGTATAGTAGTCTTCTGGTTGATAAAAAAGCTCTCGACGTCTGTTGTGGCTGTTTTCATTGAAGTAATGACTTTTTTGATTGTCATTATCTTTATCATACCAGTTTTCTGATAACCTTTGGTGCCAAGGATACGAAACGTCATTTGCAACATTTTGCGCTATTCTGCGGCCGGAGAAAAAGTTCTTTTCCGCACGAAATAGTGTTTGAACTTCTCTTTCATTTTCTCTAAATTGTAGATAGTTGTCCTTGTAAATCAAGTTTCTTCGAACGTTTGAAAAAACTTCGGTTGATGAACCTCTTCTACTGAATTGCTGTACCCTGTGTTTAACGGAGCCCTCATCAGGGTCTTCATATGCATATGCCATGAAAATTATTTAGTTGTGTTTTTCATTAGCTTTAGGATACTAGGATCACAAATCAAGACTTTTAATAAGAAAAGTTATCTCAATAGCGAATGATGAATAGATCCACAAACCAAAATTTTATTGAGACATAAATGCATCAGCAGGACTTAAATACTTATTCACATGATATCAATAAATACAACCAGCACGAAATTCGTTCCCGGTTAAAAAATGTTGAGTAAAAAGCGTAAAACTATATTTAAAATATTCGCTGCATTTTTTAAAGAAATCATTAAATATCTTCATTAATAAAAGATTTTTTACTCCTTTTCGACTGTCTCTAACGATAATTAAAGGACTAATTTTTTTTTTTTAACAATAATCCACTGTTAAAAATGGCAGAAGGTTCGGAAGAAATACACGTTAAGTTAGCGCGTTTGTAAAGATTACTTTCAAACTTTATTTGGTATTTTACAATAGTCATGAATTACAAATCATTCAAAAGAATAACTGGGAATGGGATTCGAAACCCATTCTTAAATATGGTAAATAGTCCTAGCTTTTAATAAGAACAACGCTACAAACTTGTACCAGCGAAACATTTTCCCAGTCAACCTTTTATGGCGGACGGCATCTCCTACGTGTTTTCTGTAATTTTATAAAAGCTTCGATTGTATATAGATATATAATGATTGTGTTTACTGTCGAGCTTTTAATGCATCAACGAGCCTAAAAAAAAAAGAACTGTTCAGAAAATTAGCTAAAAAAACATTAAAATTGAAAAATAATTTTCACCAGAAAAAAATACGAAGGAAATGATAGAAGCTAACATAGCATGCTGAACGAATATAAACTCGCAAAAAACAAAAAAAACATTTATCAAGAAGGAAAAAAATTGACAAATCAGCAGTATGCCAACTATAAGTGCTGTGGTAGTCTCAAACTAGTTATAAACGCTTTTTTAGCTTCACAGTTTTAAGTTATTAAAGTTGTAAAAGATAAAAGAAAAAAAAAACGCACCAGTCCATAGCTTCTGTCAACCCTTCACCTTTCGTAGCAGACGTCTTAAATATGGACCAGGTTCTTGTTTTAAGTGAAGATAATCCTAAGGCATTTGAAACTTCAGTCGCTGTCATTGCTCCTTCCATATCCTGATAAAAGATTTAAGAAAATTGATGAAAGTTCCTTAAATTTCCTTGTTTAACTCTTACAATATATTTTTAAAATTTGAACTTAAACTTGTGTTTATGATGAGATTCTATTACAATACGTTCAAATTTCAGTGATTTCTGAATGTATTGTAATATTTCTAATAGAATCTTTCTTCTTATAAAGTAATTAGTGAGCATATCTGTCAATTCTAATTACTAAACTTTTGTATATAGCTAACTCTATTTAACCATTTCACAACACGTATATACTCGTAAAAAAATGTGCCTCAAACGCTCTGAGTGAACTTTTTTGCATCTTGTTTTTAAATAGTTTCCTGTTCAACACCACTATTGTTGCTAGATATCACGTTAATTTATGATTCTTATTCTTAAAAATAATTTTTAACTGTTTAACACGAACAAACTCGTATCTAATTTTGTCACGCTGCTCAACAAAAAATTTGCTACCACTGAAATATGAGCACGCACAGTGAGCACAAAATCTTAAAACGTGTTGCACAGTGAAAGGGTTAAATAGGAGTTTTGGTAACAATTTTAACAACAATCGGTGCACTATTTTCATACAATAGCAAACGTTTAAATTAAGTTGTTGTACTAGTATTTGTAGTGAAAAAGGAAGTCTCCTAAAAAAAACTGTTATTTGAGCTTATGATACAGATGTCTGTTCTTGTATACCTAAACTTTGTTGGAAACATGAAGGAAAGTAATTTTATTGGAAACATGAAGGAAAGTAATTTTATTGGAAACATGAAGGAAAGTACTTCCAGTTATTACGATCAAAAGCATTCCTTTTCAGATGTGCTCCTATTTTAGTACACGCCTATTTTATCCTAATAAATCATGTTTTATTTTAATATACCATGTTCTATTACACTACACTACCATTCACTTTTGTTTTATTATGCTTAAATAAAAAAAATTTGTACAAAAAACAAGCCGCTATAGAGAATTTATTACCTGTTTGTTTGCAAAGACACATAAGATGGTTTTTCTTAATTCTTCTTCCTGTTAATAGGATTTATTAAATATTTGTCAGAAAATTAAGTTCATTAAAAAGAAAAAAATCATATTACATAAATAATACCATACTTACAACAGTAAAAAACGATGAATGAAAATGTAAGATATATTTTAAAATGCATAAAACCAAACCTCTAACATAGCTAATAACTCTTGCTTAGAAATACCAATTCTTTCTTTATCTTGACTATCAACCACATAAATAACTACATCTGTGTTTGCATAGTAACAACGCCAATATGGCCTACAAATGATAAAGAAAGAAACTTGTAAAAGATGGTATGCAAAGATCTTGTAAAAAAAATCAAAGTTAAAAAGTCAAATACCACAACAATAAGAAAAATACCTGATACTTGTTTGCCCTAAAATCAAGACACAATCAGTTAAATAAATAGTTCAACTTGACTGGACATTCTTTCAAGTTTGTCATGTCAAAATAACAGATAAAAAAATTAAAACAAATGCATGCAATACAAACATAAAAAGCTTAACTAAAGAGTTAAAAATGTAAAACTGCAAAAGCTGAAAATACATTTTACATTTTTTTAAAAATACATATTGAGCAAGCCAAGGTTTGTTAGGATAAGTGAAAACTTGAAAACTACTCATCTCAATTAACAGTACAAGTGGTCAAAAACCTGATTTTAAAGAGCAGTTGAGTATAAATTCCAGTATATACTGATTTGCTTAGCATTTATGAAAGAGGGGTCAGATTAAGATTTCAATAACTTAAAAATGAACTAAAGCCTTTAGAACTTTACAGACTTACCTCCTAAATCCCAAACTGCACATAAAAAAAGAGAAAAGAAAAAAGTTAAAAAATTGCACTAACAAAAAAAAAAAGTCATACTTCAGCAGTAAAAATTGTGTAAAATGTTTAAAATAAAGTTTTGTAAAAAAATAATAGATTACCTTGGAATTTTAAATTCTTATATGAAACACTTTCAACATTAAAACCAATAGCTAAATAAAATAAACAAATATGAAATATGAAAATCATTTTAAAGAAGTTAAATTAGAAAAAAAGATATGTAAAATTATTTTTAATTGAAACATGTGACCCAACATGTTTTCACTGATTCACTGATCATTTTTAAGGTAAATTTATTGAAAAACTATTGTTGTATATGCAGAATAGCAATAGGTTAGCTGTTATTCATTCTATGCATATACACCTTACATTTTAATTCTTATTCTTGCATGTTTTCTTACTTTGTGTAGGACAGTAAAAAAATATTAGGTTGTGTATGAGACATAAATGGGGAGAGTTTTAAAGATTAACCATTTGTTATTAGTTGAGATGTCTAAAAGTTAAATGTTCTTTTTTTTTTCAGATATAAAATAACATCTAGTTGTTTATTTCACGTTAATTTGGTTTATCCTGAATATTGTATTTCAATATTATAAACAATAATACTATGACTATAATAATTCAGCCAAATAAATAATTGAAAGTACATGATTTCATCTAACCTAATTGGTTCCCAATAAATTGGAAGCCCAGTAAAAAAGACATAAATTAGACAAACCATTTACATTTGATATGCCCAACGATAAGAAAAAACTTACTACTCCATTCTGAAGTAATACAAGATATCCATAAGCAGTATGTTTAAAACCTTTGAATTTAAACTTAACCCTTAGTGATCCAACGTGGAGTAGGACTCAACAGTCTCAACATTAGTATCAGGTCCAACGTCGAGTTGAGCTCGACAGAGCAGCATGCTTAGCTATAACAAAGAGGAACCCTTAGCAAAAAAATACAAATATGAACAATAGAATATCATATATAAGTATCTGAATTTTTTTTCTTTTTCCCAAAAAAATAATTTGGACCAGACTGTTGGAATTCCAAATAAAATATTGGACCGCAAAGGGTTAAATTGATTCTCATTTTGATAACAAGATTGTGTATTACAAATGCTTTACTTTGAGAATCAAAGTTCATAGAGAGCTCTAAACTTAAAATTTATCATTTCATTCAAAAATTAGTTGAAAAAATGTGTATGACATTTAATTTACTACTTTTTGTAGTAAATTTTTGGTTCATATTTATGTAAGTATTAACAATACCCTATATTTCCAGATGATTAAGTAGAATTATTGACATTTTCTTACACATTTGTAAAAGTTATATCTATATGTAGATAATTTTCAGATACAAAACCTCATGCTTGTATAAGAGTGCTTTTTTAGGAGTAGTATAGTTTTTTGGTGATTATATATATATATATATATATATATATATATATATATATATATATATATATATATATATATATATATATATATATATATACATATATATATATATATATATATATATATATATATATATATATATATATATATATATATATATATATATATATATATATATATATATATATATATAATCACCAAAAAACTATACTACTCCTAAAAAAAACTGTTATTTGAACTTATGATACAGATGTCTGTTCTTGTATACCTAAACTTTGTTGGAAACATAAGAAAAGTAATTTCGTTGGAAACATGAAGAAGAGTACTTCCTGTTGACAGTATCAGTTGTTTACATCAACATTAACAAATTAACATACAACAAATTTGTGAAAAATGAAAAATCATAGTAGATTTATATGCTATTTGTGTGTTAAGGCTCTCTCACATATATGCTATTTGTGTATTAAGTCTCTAACTAATAATAAACTGATATAATTCAGTAATATATATATATATATATATATATATATATATATATATATATATATATATATATATATATATATATATATATATATATATATATATATAATATTATAATCAAATAGTGTTGATATATTTTAGTACATATTTTTTTACTCTGAATGCATTATTTCCATGGTACTAATTCAGTGTGGTAACTTTTTATTTACAGTAAAGTATAAATAAATGGGCAAAAAAAGTAGATATCAGTGATTTTCTTAATATTATAGCTATATATATAAAAAAAAAAAAAAAAAAAAAAAAAGCATTTGAAATCATTGAAACTTGTAGCATTCAATTTTGTGTTTAGATATTAAAATAAATAGCAAAAGTAAATAAAAAGAATAAGAAATGTAAGAAAAAGTTTGAGAAACCATTCTTGCTAAAGTAAAACTTACTAGGAATTGTAGTAACTACCTCACCAACTTGTAATCTAAGAAGAGTGTTAAGTATTGGCAATTAGTGTAATTAAAGCTAATAATTGTATTACCTATAAGCATTTTGCATTTAAAAAATATTTTTTAAGTAATTTTTTATGCTCAAAAGAAAATATATCTTGAAAACATCATAAACTAAAATAAACTTAAACTTAATCCAGATATTTGCTACATTATTTTTGAGATAACAATAAAGTGTATATCTTCAACAAGCATGTATTACAACAAGAAATGTATTACAACAAGAAATGTATTGCAACAAGAAATTTATTACAACGAGCATGTATTACAACAAGAAATGTATTTATTAAAAACTAAGATGTTTATAAGAGAAACTCAATTTCAAAAAGACTATAATATCATTACATCATAAGTATAATCTAAATATGTAAGTAGTAAAATCTAAAAAGTGTAAGTTTCAAACTAACATTGAGAACTTTACATTATTAATAATTAAAGCAAAGATAAGCAAAAAAACTCAGTGTTAAAAAACTTAATGATCTAATATTGTTAAAGCCTTCTACTTGTCTTCTTACTTTTATGGATTGAACAGATTTTTTTCAACTTAATCCTTTATTTTATGAAAATTCTTTCTCACTCTCTGCAGCTTCAAATATAAAATCATTTTTATGAGTAGTTGAGTAAATGGATTTTATATTTCCACACATCATTCTGCACAACATTTTTTTGATATTAAAGCCTCTGGAAAACTAAAAAATGTTGATATAAAAACCAGGCTTTCTGTATTCATGATGTTCTTTCATATTTTGTATAGCTATTTTGATAAAACAAGTTTTTCATATTTCATTTTCATTTATCCACTTAGTATAAGATGTGGTAATTTTAAAACTTTTTGGATGACAATTTTTTTAAATTTAATGATTGTACACAACCAAGTGCATAAAATAAAATATATATGTTTGATGCTGAGTCTTTCTAAGTAATTTTTTTAAAAAGACAATGCTCCTTAATATTTGTGGGGTGTATTTGATGTAAACAGATTTAGCACTTAATTGGTTGTAACAATAAAATTCCATGCGAGAACTTCTCCAAATCCAGTTACAAATTACAATTAGTTTATAGTATTTAGCTATAACCAAGAATGTAGTTGGTATCTTGTTAAGCTTTTAAGAAAATAAACCTATAATGTAAGTACATAGAATTATAAACAGCATCACATTTAGTAATATGTAAGGAGGTAAATGGCATGAAATCTCTATATGTAGAACTTATTTGTCCAGCAATTAAGCATGACTTATTAAACACTTTAAAAATTTTATTTTGATCAACTCAAAGAGGAACTGGCTATATGCCTCCAAATATTTGTAGCAATTCAAATGATCAGTAGAAACAAGACATGGGCAAAATATTAAATAATTTTCTATATCAGGGTTATTTGCAATAAAATACTACAAAATAGTCTTTTTTTAGTGAAAAAAATGAAAATGATTTAAACCAAAAATTTAATGAGAAATAAAAAATTTTATTTTTGGTTGCTTTTAACAGAGAGAAATAAAATATTTGCTTTTGCTTGGTGACATTTCTTTTTTGGTAGATATTTATACTTGTTTGTAAACCAACATTGTATAATTATCATAAATCAATGAGATAGCTAAGAACATCAAATTCCACATTTAGAATGTTTTTAAAGTTACAATTTGAGATATTCAAGTTTTTAATTTTCAAACTCATTAAATTCAAATCATGAAAAATGTTGTTTTTTTTTACAGTAAACTAGATAATACTTTTCTAAATAAATATACAATATGCTTTTATATTAGCCTTGCTTAAAATGATACTTTAAAAAAATACTATAAATAGTATTGTTACCTGTATAAAATTGTTGTTTTACCAGCACCATCCAATCCTAATATTAAAATTCGTGTTTCTTTAGCACCAAAAAGGCTAGCAAATATTCTAGAGAAAACTCCACCTAAAATTCACAAATAAAAAAATACTAATAATTACTCACAAGCTTGTAACGTTAAGAAATCCTAACTAAAGTTCTTGTAATCTACACTTCGTTCTTTGTTCATTTTATCTTTGGATCATAAATATAAGCCATAGCTTATAGTACCTACCTATACATCTTGAATTAACAAAATTAAATTAACCATTTTATAACTGTAAATATGGCATAAGCGTGATTGACTGGGAATAAAATCAAAATGTGGGCAACAGAAAAGATTTTAAATGACAATTAAAGTTTTAATCTGGAAAAAAAATAGATTTTTAAATATTAAAAACAAATCTCACCCATTATATCTACAAAATTGAGAAAGTAAGTGATGGCAATAGGAATAAGGACTTATTATCCAAGTGTATCGTATTGGCAGCCATTACAGACCATCCTAAAACTGCTTACAGCGCAAAATTACGTCACAAAAATAGTTTGTAATCGTGCGCCATTCAAGAAACTCATTAGGTTCCATTGGAAATGATTTTCCCATTAACACTTTTAAGTCAAATAAAACCATTTGTATTGATTCACATAATGGAATTTAATTAACCTTGTGGAAAAATTGAGAAACTTTTGAATATGTGAAACTAGCCATAAATATATATTTAAAAAAAAAAAAAAAATTAATAGAAATATGTTTTTGGTTTTTATTTCTTTGTTTTACTTACTTTTTGTTTCTTACGAGGTACAAACTTTTAAAAAATAATAATTCTAAAATATGAAATGATGGTCGGAGCAAAATTTAGCTATGTCTTTCAATATAACAATGTTAAAATAATTACAAACAATATTTGAGATTTTGCTTTAATAACTTTAACATGAGACAAGATTTTCCTCGATAACAATTCTAAGAAGTTTATGAATATTTTCTTTTTAATAGTATAAAATATCGATCATGAAATTTGTTAACTTGACACAGTTTTGCTGTCCCGCAAAAATAATAGTTTTGTTTTGAAACAACTAAATTTTTTCATTTCTGAGAAGAATGGCTTCGTTTTCAGCTCTAAACGAAAAAAAGTCAGTTTCACTCATTTTCTCACTTCTTTATTTTTTTCTAAAACTAAACTAATTTTACTAAAATACTTTTTTATCCAAAATCTAAATTTATTTTTACAAAACTGTAAATTTTTTTTTCATTACTAAATCTTCAGTTGTAAACGTTTTATAAATAATTATAATTAAAGACTATAATCCTTCATAAACTGCATAATCAATAAATAGTCATAATAAGCTTGGTTTACGTATTAACAACATCTGTCTCTAAAATTATGTCAAGATTTCCAATTTACGATGAAAATACATTTTACTGAAAGTTATATCTGGGGTCTAAAAATTTCAATTGCTTAACACGGAAAAATTGCTAGACTTTGGTACCAGAAGGACTGGTATAAAAGTGGGTAAAATTCTATTTCTTTATTTTCTGCTTGAACTATGTTTTAAAAAAAAGTGTTTCTAAAAGTAATCGATAAACATAACATTTAATAAATCTTCAGAAATCATAAACAAACAAGTAAAATAGAAAGACATGTAAATTTAGCAATATAATGTAATATGAATATTCGCCTTATCTAATTTTGTTAAAATAAACAGGTATTTCTAGAGACGGAACATTTTCTTTAATAAAAGAAAATTTTATCATAAGCAGCATTTATCACAACTATATTTGGGCAAAGATAGTTACAAATTTTTTGTTGGAAACACGTCTACTAAACAGTAACTAAACTAAAACGCAGCGATGTGTATAAATAGAAAACATATTGTACTTGCTATTCCATACCTTTGTATGAGGTTTTTGTAATTAATAAGCTGCATTAAAATAAAGTTACATCATAAGTACAAACTTTTTGACTGCCTACAAAATCATCAAACCTAAACTCGACAGTGATTCACTATTAAACTTCACATTGCTTCTAAAATATTTAGGCATACAAAAGGAATGTCTTGTTTTAGAATCGCATTTGTTGTTTAGTGTAACAAATGGTAATGTTTTCATGAAAAAATGATTTATAAAAATTGAAGATTTTAAACATGTTTTTAAACAATTCAAAAATAGGAGAACATTCCTATTGGAAAATCTTTTTTCTTTATTTTCGATACCGGCAAATTATGAATGTTTCGTTATTTTGTTGTTTGCCGTAACTTTTATCGAGCTTCCTTTTCAACAGGTCTTCCGAAGATACACAGAAGTGACGAAAATGGTGAGACTGTAAATGGTCGATGTTATCCGTTGTTATCCGTAGCATCTGTTTTTGTTTCCAGCTCAACTCATGAAAATGGAAAAGAATAATTTAATTTGTAAAGCTCCTCTTAAGTGCTGCTTGATTATTAGTCTTAACGCATAGTTTGTGTTGTCTTTAGTCGCTCGTTGTACCAGAGAAGTTTCAGCACATTCTTCGTGTTATGAACACGAATATCGATGGAAAAACTAAAGTTATGTACGCAATGACATCGATTAAAGGTGTTGGAAGACGTTTTTCCAACCTTTGCTTGAAGAAAGCTGACATTAGCCTAAATAAACGTGCTGGGGAATTAACTGATGAAGAAGTTGAGCGTGTTATAACTATCATGCAAAACCCACGTCAATACAAAATCCCCGACTATTTTCTGAACCGACAAAAAGATATTAAAGATGGCAAATTTACTCAGGTATGATTAAGTTTGAAATAATGCAAGCTATTTTAAAGAAAAATTAATGCTAGCTAAAAATGTTAGTTATAAATTCAGTTATTTCTCTTATGCTTGTCTGGTTTTGCACCCCCATCCCTATTTTTTCAGATTCAGAAAGATCTTTGCCTAAAACAAAAAAAGTGGTATTTTAATTTTTGACAAACAAGTACTCTAATTCACACCTGAATTTTCCATTTTTCCTATTAAAATGACACTGTTTTAGCTCTATTTTAAATTTTCTTAATCATAACTTTAAAACCATTATTTCAAACTGCTGAGAGTATTTACATGGTTCTTATGATTGTATAAAATGCATATAACTAAACAAAAAAACAAAAAAAAACAAACAGTTTTTTAACAAAAACAAAAAGCAAATCTCTAATATTCACCAACTAGAGTTAACTAACTTTACAGTGGAGTTTTTTTTCAACTGCAAACCATTGCTAGCCTTTTTTATACCTTAAAAAAAATGTTTTTTGGTTTATTATAGATGTGAAAGTTTGGTCTAGGGTAGTTCTTTCGATGGTAATCAGATAGATATATTAGCTATAAAACATGTTATCCTTGTGAAATACATGACTCCTTGTGAATTTTAATCTATAACAATTTTTGGCAATGTTTTCAGTAAAAATTTTTATTAATAAAACAAGCGGAAAAAATCAGGGAATTTTGCTCTTTAATAATGGTGGCAACCCTGAACATACTGCTGCATACTAAATGTATATACATGTTTCATATCTTGATCCGTGCATAATGTTACCATATAATAGTTATGGTGCTATTTGACTTGCTCGCTCACCTTTTGTTGCAGATTATGAAAGGTTGTTGTACTAAATTTTAAAAAAAGACAACCATTAAAGTAACAACATAATTATTAGTTAAAGGCCTGGTTTTTATAGCTTTTTTTATTCCTAGGATTTGGAATCAAAACTATGTTTTAGAGTTCATGTGAACACAATGTTTTAAAAAAAAGGCTCATTTTGGTATTAAGTTGTAAATAATTATGTGGTTTGATAACAGCAAGAAAGGTTATTATAAATGTAATATCGTAAAGAGGAGACTGTTGCTATGCAAAATTAATGTGAAAGATCATTTTCTATTGCTAATGTCTATTTTTTATTTATTTTCTTGATAACAACTTTATTGGCTGAACCACATTTAATTGACAACTGTTTGTAATGGTTACTAAATGAATTTTGATACTAGTGCTTTTGTATGGATTTGGTAACTTTAGGTTTGTCAGAAAGTTTTATTTTTAGATTTTGAACAGTTTTTTCTTAATTTTGTACAATGTCATATTGCCTCAGTTGTATTCAAAAAATTCAGTTTTGTTAGAAATAGTTAATATCACTCTATATTCTCTATTAGTTACAAGGCCACCTCATGAAGTAAGTTCTAATCTCTGTTTAAGGTCTTAGCAAATGCTCTTGATAACAAGCTCCGTGAAGATTTGGAACGTTTAAAGAAAATAAAAGCTCATCGTGGATTGAGACATTATTGGGGGTAAAGTTTTCTTTTGCTATATTTATTTATTTATTTTAGTTTTTAAATAATCATATTACAATAAATTATTTGTATTTGTATCCTGATTTAAAAAATTCAATATAATTGATTGAAATGTGAGTTAATTTAGTGGTGCTTGTAAGAACCATCTCGCTTAGTAGTATTTATTATTGGCTGCTTAATGCCTAATAATTGCAGCTAATATGATAGCTTTTTTCTTATTTAAAAGTTTCTTTTATAAGCATAATTTTATAAGACTTACGTTGAAAAGGTATTTGTTTCTGATAATTTGTCTTAATATTTGATAAGCACATTTAAATGATTAATTATATAGATAGGAATTGCCGTCTGATCAACTCATGAAGATGTTTACTAAATGATAAATGTGCAGCTATAGTATCAAAAAATTTACAGCATTGCCTTTTTTTGTTTGTTTTGTTTGTTTTTTAAAACATTATAGACACTAAAGTAAGCTTCTCTTAAAGTAAAAATGAAGTACATAAGCTACAGATGATTTTTTTTTTTCCTCTTTTCTTGTGAGTACAAAGAACATAAATCTTTTATCCTCATAATACTTCTGCCTTAATATCAAGAGTTAATATTAAGCATCATGGTTTGGTTTTACCATTAATGAGTACATATTTATATACTAGGGTTTTGAAATTAGTTGAACTAATATAGTCTATATTTAGCAACATTTCCATATACTAACATGTACTCTTTATATATGTGTATGTTCAACCTGTAACTATACTGTTGTTCCATTAAATCTTTTAATTTATCTTTTATTATTGAAAAGCAGTCTCCCAATTTATTATCATCAGTCTTTGTTCTTAAATCTTTTTATGCTTCAGGTGACAACCTTTTTTGTGAGTGAAATTCTCTAGAAGTTGCTCGCATTAAAATGATTATTAACAAAAAAAAAAAGGAATTGCCGTCTGAACGATATTTGACGAGTAATTTTTTTCATGATTAATGTGATGTAACCTTTTTTAAAAAAAAAATTCTCCAGATTCTTTTTTAAATGCAGTGATGAAAGATTTTGCATGAGGCTCACGGTCAATGACCTATTTGCAATAGATAGTATCTGATGCATTGTAGATTAAAAGCAAATTGTTTGTGAAGCTTTCAAAATTCTATCAAAATACTAATAATTTTTTTATTTTTTAGTCTCCGTGTTCGTGGTCAACATACAAAGACAACTGGCCGTAAAGGAAGAACTGTTGGTGTGTCTAAAAAGAAGGGTCAACAATAAATTTATTTGTTATAAAGTGTCTTTATTCACCACTCAGGTTTTTATTTACTCAGACAATTTACATAGATACATTCCAAAAAAGTTTCAATTACACTGCACCAAAAACTAAGAGAAAACTTTATGATTTAAATAAAATATTGTTTAAGCAATTCAATGCATGAGAAAAAATTTGCTATTTCAACTCTAAAACTAATGAAATTTAAGATAATCATTAGAAGTGTTTAATTTCTTACAACATTGGTATAATCTAAGTCCAAAAGTTACGAATCTGCTATTTTATGCTAAATGTAAAATTTTTAAAATGTCTTCTAAAAGATATGCTCACATCTAAAACAAGTAAAAAAAGATTTGAAAGAAATCAGTTATCTTAAGTCAAAATACAGATGTAACCAAAGCTGTTGAAAAACCCAAAAAAAAATGTCCAAGTTATAATGAAATGCATCATCAAATTTAATATGTAGAAAAAAGAACTTGACCAGGTTAATTTCAATAATAGACTAATAGTATAATTCGTTCATTGATTTAACTAGATGTATTTTTCTTAATGGAAAGTTAACCAAGTAATGAAAATGGTCTGTCTCGAATTACAACTATTATTTAGCACGTGAATTCGTCTCTTTCTAAAAATTAAACAAGTCTAATCTCTCTTAAAAGACCCATAAGTTTTAATGCTAATTTAGTTTTTAGAGAAGTTGATACACTCTCAAACATGCCACCTCTGACGACTGAAAAAAAACTTGAACTATTTAAACTAAAAAAAACTGTATTATGTATGAAACTTGTTCCTTGATAGTATTCAAAAACTGCGCTCCAGATTAGAACTGCTGCCCTTAATAGTGACATTACTAGTATTGGTATTATTCGTAATGAACCTGTAAATTGCCTAATAAAATCGTGATTGTGACTTCAAATGATAACAGGAAATATTCTTTCAAAAGAGGTTGATTTTCCTGGAAAAATGAAACCCAAAAGTATTAACCAGAAGTTTGTGATGCAACTCATTAAAAGTCATCTAGAACAAGCGAAGTATGTGGGGCCGTAAAACTACATATTTTTCTATAAATGGGAATTACTTAAGATACACTAAATATATTGGAGATGGTGGCACATTTTTTTCTGGCTTTTTGTTGCTTCAAAGCGATATGTTGGTAAAAGTTTTGAGAGTTTTAAGCGTGTTAGTTACATTCAAAAATGAATGAACATTTGTCTTCGTAAATTCCGCAACGCCTTAGAGGTAAAAAGCTCATTTGACATTAAATTTAGTCGAGTATATGTAGCAAAGGTAAACTGACAGACAAAGCAACCAATTTGTTTCAAAACTAATATGGGGTGGCTATACGGTACAATTCTTTACAAAATGCAAAAATTAGTGTAGGCTGTCCTTTACCATGGCTGCGATATTGGGAACAATACCATCCGTCATCAAGTTTGTTCAAGATCAAAAGCAAGCTGGTGCTTATGGCAGTCTAATAAATCAACTAGTTTATTTGCATACAAAAAAAAAAGGAGTCTCATAAGCCATTAACAAAATTTTAATACCAGTATTCCGAGCACTATCTCATTAGGACTTACTGAAAAGATACCTTCACGGTCCAACACCGAACGGTAAGAAAAGCTTTAATGGTTTTACTCGGAAAAAGTCCAAAGGATTAATATGTGGGTTAAAGGTCTTTGGGACTGTTTTTTAACTCAGCTTTTATTTCATCTAATGATGTGTAAATAATGGAAGGTTTATAGAGCTACGAAGTCACACAATACATTACGCATTTTAAAAGCAAATTAAAAATCCACCAACGAAAATAAAAGTAGATGAAAGGAATTTAAAAAGTATTCCTGGATAAAGAAGTAAAAAAAGAATCTGGTCCTTTTTATGAAATTAGATTGGTTTATGCTTTTTTCTTTGAAACTTATCATCTTATTTTAAATATATTGGTAACAGTCTGGCAGCAGAGAAATTCATTCTACATTTTATAAATTAATATTTTTGAGTTTACCAACAAAACCTATCCAGTAAAACTAAAATTGTTATAGTAATGTTTGTAATATTTGAATCTTACCAGCAAATTTAATAAAAATCTGCTTTATATTCCTTCTTAATTAACATATCATTAGCTGAAATAACAAAAGGAATTTTTTAAAAAAAGTTCATTTCTAGAGATTTTTTCTCCTTAAAAGCGAAAACAAATTTTGAACATTTGAGGGAAGTTTAGATTTTTCTTTTTTCTTTTAAAACTAATGTTTATCAATTATAACATAAATAGACTAATTTTAGCAATATAAATCTTTTATTATAGAAGTTTAACTGAATTGGGGTGAATAATCTTAGTAATCCTGGAATATCTTTGAGGCGAAGACTCGTTTTCAAAAATAAAACTTGTTTTCTCAAATAAAACAAGCAAATTTGTTTTATTTGTGACCAGGCAGTTTTATATTACTGATACAATTCATCAGCATTTCTGAACCACGCAAACATACTCCCAATAGGATTTAGATCAGAAGATAGCGCAAGCCGTTGCATCGTAATGATTTTATTTGCATGCATTTGAGACCTTTGTCCTGTTGGAACATCCACCGTAGAGAACATCCACCGTATTTTCATCTACTAAACTATCAGCTGATTCTTCTTAACTGAATTATATGTGTTTTTTCATGTTATACCTTCTGTACAATCTAGTGGTCTCAATCCTGAAAAGCACACCTAGCAATAAAGTTTTTTCCACCCCCGGTGTATCACGGTTCCTTTATTGTAAATTGGTTCTAATTGCTAACTGGTCTTCTCACTTTTGTTTACCATCTGAACCTTTTATAGGTTAAACTTCAACTCAACCGAACATAATGTTCATCTCCACCGTTTTCTAACTCCCAATTTTTGTGAACCTTCGCGAACACCAAACGTGTTCTTCGGTCCTTTGTCAGCATAAATGGTATTTTTCTCTCACGGCAACAATACAACCCTGACTGGCAACAATACAACCCTAAACTTTGACATGATGTTAATGTTACGCCACGATGTGTCAAACTTACCCACTTCTTCTCCTCCTCCCTTCCCCAGGGTATTTTTCTCTATACCTTAATGCAGCTAGTTAAGTTTGTTTAGGTTGCAGGAGTGGTCCATTTGGTAACCCGATTTTGCTAACTAACAACAGACAACAAGTAATGATGTACACACTCATTCACAAACACTGTGCAGTGTATTGTGAAAGATTATTTGCAGAGTATTGGTAGTGAGCACTTATTTCAAAATGACAAACCAGCTGTGGTGAATGACCTCTTTGAAATTTCCTCAGAATGTTTTTAATGAGACAGGCTTCCAGACAGATATCGGCGGTCAGACAATGTTCTGCAAAGTTGGTGTTAAAAAATCACACAAAATGGTTATAACCTCAACAAAATGGATGTACACAGTACAGATTTGCTGCTCAACAGTTGGTGATTATCTGCCGATGTATGTGGTGTATAAAGGTAAACACCTATATAGCACATTATGTTCTGATAAACCTAAAGATAAATTCTATACCTTTTCTGATTCTGGGTGGATGGAGAGGGAGCTTTGAGAAGGAGCATTGAGTGGTTCATGAAGGTATTTTTTGCTGGAACTAGTAGCCTAAATGCTAAAAGTGTAAGTTTTTTAAAGTTAACGCATTTGAGGCAAATATATCCACTAAACAGAGAAAAAATCACTAGCGACAAGCTTTCTACGTCACATCATACCGCACGTCACATCAGACAGAGTCAGTTCTAAATGCTGATGAACATGCGCATTAGAACATTGAAACTGAAGTTTCATTTTCTTCTGTGTCATTAAACGCGACACTAACTGCCAGAAGAAAGGCGATAAAAACTGTGCTTTTATCCAACTTAAAGCAAATTATACCACCACATAAATTATACCATCACATAAATTATTCTAGCACATAAATTATACCACCAGATAAAAATGAAAAGAGGAGTGTCTCAGGCGTACGTTCGCTGAATGTCTTACCTCAAATGAAGGTAAGTATGGAAATACGAGAAGATCAGGCATACAAACAAGAGTGTTTAAAGAAAGGAAAAAAGAGTCGTAAGGGTTTGAGCACAAGAACAGTTGTGACGGAAGTTGTTATTAATGCTAGAAAGAACAAGTCTGATACAGGCAAATTAGTTCAGAAGCAACGCGGCCGTTATTTTTTTAAATTCTTACCTGGATTCTTCTTATTGCAATCAACCGGAGTAAACGTCATCACCACTGTCAGCAAAAAGTTTTCATGAACTTTATGCTCGCAATATTTGCATCTCGCTTATCTCTATCAAACCATCTCGCTTATGCCTATAGCTTACTATGCCTATATAATTGCTTTGACACGATTGTTTTTACAGGAAATAACAATCGCAGCAAATCGTTACAACTCTCAGCACTTTTTATCAGATATTTATGAGTTTTAAGTTAATAAGAAAATTTTTATATTAAACATAACTTTTTTTAACAATGGGTTAGCTAATTCTTGTGTGTTCATAAAATGCTAATGCTTTTTTGTCATAATATTATATATTTTGTTATCAGTCTTACACAAAGTTTGACATCAATGTATCCCCAGGCTTGAAGGAACACTGAAAGGTTGAGTAGATTTATAAAGCTGCATGTAGTGAGGAAAATTATTGCTTTAAACAATTTAGAAGATTGGACCATAGAAAAAAACCAACATAATGATTTTTTTTGCGCAATAACTTTTTCAAAAAAATGTTCAAATTACCCCCAGTTTACTTTTGTTGGCTCGTTTGTCTGTCTGATTGCACTATAATTATAGATGGTTTATTGTAATAAACTAAAAAAACATTCTTTTACAGTAAAAACCAGCCTGGGAATGTTTCGCTTTTAAAAACAAGATCAATCATAATGTTAGTTTATTCAAAATGGCAAATATAAACGGTTTGTTAAATATTTTTATACTTTCAACTTTAGATTAAAGCACTTTACATTAATTTTGAGACCTATGTTTTTAAACGATTCTCACTCAGCATAAAATTCTCTATCATAATCAATAGGCACCGCCGATTCGATTCGTAAAATCCGCAAAAAGCCAATCCGACTTATTTTGCGGATTAAAACAGTCAGTTCGTAAAAATTTTTCGGATTAATAATCCGAAAACTAATTTACGGACCACAAGCGAATTTTTTTTTTGCGGATTCACTTTGCTGTTCGGATTATTAATCCGAAAAATTTTTACGAACCACTAGCGGATTTTTTTTTTTTTCGGATTCTCTTTGCTGTTCGGATTATTAATCCGAAAAATTTTTACGAATCAATTTAACTTTAGTTCGCTTAGCGAATTATACGAATTACAATCCGATCGCGTCACCATTAAATGGTGTGGTCCAATAAATTACATTTTTATTATGTGCGCGTCCTATAAATAGTGGATTTCTTTTTTATTTTCAATCAGTCCTATTTGGAAATCTTAACCTACAACAATTCGTTCAACAGATCAAGTCTACTATTCTTCACTTACATTTATTACGGTAAGCCATTATTATATTATTTTGATTTAAAAGTTAAGAATATTTCAAACTGAATTTTTGCGGTTTTTTTTTTTTTGTGGATCGAATTCCTTTGCAAATTATTTCGCTTTGCGGATTGCTTCAATTAGTGGATTGGTCCGATAAAATTTATATTGTTATATTTCTTCTACTTAAATATTAACAGAAATAAAAATAGAAATAGAGATAAAAACTAGTTTGAAAAATTGTTACGTTCATTTCAACAATTAAGGCAAATAACCTTTAAATAATTAGTTCTTTTATTGAAAGCTTTATGCATGCCTCAAAAATATCATTTTTTGTTAAGACAAATGTAAAGAAAAAACTAAAATAATCGAAATTATTTCCAAATGCCACCAAGAAAGCCATTTCTGCTGAAATTGAGGGGTATTTGAATTCAAAACCAGTTCTAGCAAATACAACTGTCCTGGAATTCTGGAAACAAAACCAGTATATTTACCCAATAATGTCAAGGCTGGCCAGAAAAAACCTCTGTATACCTGCTGCATCATCAACATCTGAAAGAGTTTTCTCAACAGCAGGGAATATATACAGCTCTAGAAGAACCAATCTTTCAATCTCAAAGGTTGAGATGTTGGTATATATGAAAAAAAACACTAAGCAACTCAGTAAAATTCAAGACATTGTGTGGCCAGGAAATGAATTTGGAAAATGATTAACTTTCAGTGTGATTTTGACTTTTTTTTATTTCTTAACAAGGAAATCATTTCGTTTCATTGTATATTTGAATATTATAAATGAATAAAAATGAATCTTATTTCAAAAGCATTTTTATTCTGAATCCGTATAAATCCGTAAAAATAATATCGGTTCGGATTCCAATTCGAAAAAAGTTTTTCGAATTGCAATCCGATCCGAAAGTATCGAATCGGATTGCAATCCGAAAAAATAATCCGAAAAAATTTTAACGAATTGTTTTCCGATACATTATTTTCGGATCAAATCAATCCGTAAGTAATTTGAACCGTTTAGCATAGATAATTCGGTGCACAATCCGCAAACCGATAAACAGTAACGAATCGGCGGTCTCTAACTAAAGTTAAATTGATTCGTAAAAATTTTTCGGATTAATAATCCGAACAGCAAAGAGAATCCGAAAAAAAAAAAAATCCGCTAGTGGTTCGTAAAAATTTTTCGGATTAATAATCCGAACAGCAAAGTGAATCCGCAAAAAAAAAATTCGCTTGTGGTCCGTAAATTAGTTTTCGGATTATTAATCCGAAAAATTTTTACGAACTGACTGTTTTAATCCGCAAAATAAGTCGGATTGGCTTTTTGCGGATTTTACGAATCGAATCGGCGGTGCCTAGTTAAAAGCGATTTTCAACCATTTTGAATTCATTTTGTTGCGTAATTTTAAAAATATTTTGTTACAAAACCAGTGACAAAAAAATTATTTTGATAAAAAGATTTTGTTTTGCAAATTAAATTAAAAGTTTAAGTGAAACAAATGAAAACAAAACGTTTTTAACTTTTTTCTTGAAATTGAGAAATGCGCAACCTGCAAACATGCAAAACAGTAAAATGTGTGTTTTCCACTAAGTTTTTTCTAAATATCAATTTAAGTAATCTTGTTATTCAGTTGTCAAAATGGATAGAAAAAAAAAAAAGTTTGTACGCCTATAGAAACCTTTAATGAGATAAAAAATGTTCTTATTCACGTAAAACCTTTAAAAAGTGTTGCAGCTGAAATTAAACTTAAGGAAGTGTGCGGCTGAAACTAAGCTTCGTTGCTAAAGGATGCATGTATACCTCCTTTTCTTTTTCTGACTTTTTAGGTTTCGTTTGAAAAGCCTTTAAAATCAAAAAATTTCTTGTAGTTTTTTTAGTTTTGCAAATGAAATTAAAGTTTTGTCTTGTTTAAGGAGAAAAAGTCGATGATTAACCAACCTGTCATCGAATCATCGAGTCATCGAGCTGGCCAATGAGATCAGATAAGTTTAGTTTATAATTTAGAAAGTTAAAAAAGCTATGAATGACAATGACAATAATAATGCAAAAGAAC
>NW_028324309.1:15947500-16030000 GCF_058129835.1 Hydra viridissima
ATTTTATCAAATTACATAGAGTGGTTCTCATTCTACAGGTGTTTTTATTGGCGCACTATGAAGTCAAAATTTCACTCAATTTGAACATTCAAATGTAGTTATTTTCCGCGGAAAAATAAAATGATTTCAAAATTTGCATCATAGGGTACCTTGATGTGTACGCTATCTCCCCATATAAGTGGCGTTCTTGGGTCAGCTAGGTTGGCATTATCGTGATCCACGCTAATCTTGTAATATTTGTGTCGAAAGTGCGGTCAAGTTAATGTTTGGTCAATCGAAAAACTTCACCAGAGTTAAAAAAAACAACTGAAAAACCTTCTTAATTCTCTTTCGAGTAATGCATTTTGATTTTTCTCAATGTACTCCTAATAAAAGGTGTTTGAAAAACTTCATGTTAATTGAAGCGGAACATTTTTAAGATATAGAATAAAATAAATGTGCTTCTAAACCATATAAAAAAGTTCATTAACTTTACTACAGGTCAAAAAAGTTTTTACTTGTCATAGTCCTAATAAATATCTGTAATATGTAACTGTGAGCCTTCTCCATAGCAATATTATGCTAACTGCGTATTTTCGTAACACACTAAGAATCAAACAGAAAAGAGAAGGAGCTGTGTGGGCAGGAGCTATGAATTTGTTGAAACTGTAACCATTTATTTTGATTGATCAACATGTTTGCTGACAGAACCATAAAGCCACCTTTCTCTATGTTTAGGCGTATTGGCTATAAGGACCTGGGTAGATATTAGAGCATATGCTATTCAGATGTAAATATTTTAACAAGAACTTAGGTTTTTCTTTTTATACTTAAAACTTTTATCTTTTAAAAATGAATCGCTTCTGGTTTTTCATAGACCATGCAAATCTTTTTTTACACCGCCTTAGTACTGTGAAACTTTTTCTGGCCGTCATTAAAAGATTTCTAACTACTGCATTAATACTAACTTTTTTTCTAAGTAAGATTCAAAAACTGTAGTTTACTTTTGCTTTGAAAATTTGTGAAAGCTTCAAAGTATTTTTTTGATTAGCTATTTTTTCAATGTTTTAAAAATTTTCTACAATAAAAGTATTTTTTTCGCTAATAGAAGCATTATTTTCCTATGAAGGTTTTAATTGAGTTAATTTTTATTATTTAATTTTTATTAATTTTTAATCCTTAATTTTTATTGAGTCTTTGAATTCTGCTGAATTTTCTTCGTATAATTACAATATTATTAGCAAAACATGAACGTAGGTACTTTCATGAATGCTGTTCCGATTTTTAAGTTATTCTGCAATGTACTCAAGGACATTTGTGTAATATAGATGTTACATTCGCTGTATGCACCAAATATGTTTTACCTGATTCTAATTCAGTAAAGTTATCGCAATTTTTTACTTTCAGGACCTAAATGCTAAATCTTAGCTAGATGCGACAAAAGGTTCTGATTCAAAATTTAATAACATTTAGTTACACTAGAAGCTCTAGGACAGATCTCAAAAAGCTTACCTTTATAAAAGGCACTGTTGGCATCTGACGTAAGTGTTTGTCTTTAATCTCTTTTGCAATAAACTTTGTGTAAATCAAAAATAGTGTTAATGTTGAGGGATGCTTGAATAGACTTCCGTGTATTCAAAAGAACTTAGAAATTTTTCATTTATTGGGAAACGATCTTGGTTGCTCTTTTAAAATTTAAAAAGTAACGGTAAATGGCTCAGTCTTCCTCCTTTATAATGGGAGGGAGTATGGAAACTAATTAAAAATTTTCATTAAAATAGTCAAAGTTGCCAACAAGACTGTAAGAAATAAAGTTATGTTTGGATTGTCTTCAAATTATGAAGATAATACAACGTATGCATTTAAAAAACGTATTGAAAAACTCTCTTACATTTTATATAACAAATGTTTGGTGTACAGCACCACGCTAGAATGAAACTGTTTTACATGTAAGAAATGATTTACATTATGTGGTAAAATATAACTTTATTGATTAGAAATGCTTTTTAAACTCTTAAAAAATGTTCCCAACCCCTATACTCTTTTTCTTTCTCTTTCACATCGCTTTTGTTAAATTGCAGCCTAAAAATCAAATATTCCAAAAAAAATTCGAAATTTTTATTTGAAATTATTCTCCTGTACAGAAATTTTTGTCATTATATATTTCTTTTTTAAATAAAACTCTTGATGTACGCTTTTTCAAGCACCCAATTCAAATCATTTAATCAAATAGAAAAAGAAAAATTTTGGTAAGAACTGTGATTGTTTGATTGAGCTTCGTTATTTATGGATTGCAGCAAACAATTTTTTTTGCTAGTATCCATAAATTATTTCTTAATAGTTTGTAATTTGTTTATATTCAAAGTAAAGTTGTTTTTTTTAATCGCTAAAGGAAATTCAAAAAAAAAAGTCACTATTGACCAATCATCTTTGGCGATTACTTTCTCGCAGAAATGCTGTTCATATTTGAAATAAAAGAAACAAAACGCCATTCCCATCAGAAATTTAAAGTTCCTTTCACTGGTCAAGTCTACTTTAAATACTAAGCAATATACTTTGTACTTTTAGTAATAAATCACAAAATGAGCTAAAGGAAGAGAAGGAATTTTATCCTCGCTGTGAAAGTTTTAGACTTTTTTATTGCAACTGTTACGTAATTACACTATCATTGTCCGTATTCTTAAGTTTAAAAGAAACACAATTCTTAACGGGGCGTTGTTCAAACACTTAAAACATTTCTCTCTTTATGTGGAATTTGAGCAGAGGTTTAGAGATCTATATAAACATTCTTTTGACATTTTTGGAAGCCTTTTTTCATCCCATTTCCTAAAACTGACTTGAAAGATTTTTTTTTCATACATTTTCCATTAAGTTATAGTTCTGTTTATTTATTCGCATCTGCTCTAAGCATTAAGGTTTGATTTATTTTTTATCCTTTTAATTTTTATTTGGATCATAACATTTGTACGGTAAACGAAGAAAGTGTATTAACCGAAACACTGTTTTACCAGTCTCATACAAAAAAAATCAATTGTCAAAAAAACATCTTAGAACCTAAAACCGTTGAATAAAAAAAAACCTTTCGTTCCCAGGTATTATAATTAACTAAGTATGATTCTTACCGCGCATCAAGCTTATCGTGCTAAAAGGAAATATTATTTTTGGTTCCTTCCCACTACATCTCCATTATCGTCTCCACTATCTCAACTTTTAGCAAAGACTTCCAAATCTCTTGTGAATGCCTCAACGAACCTATTGGTTTCTCTCCAGTCTAACACCGGCCGAACTTTGTTTTTGTTGCGTTGAACCAGTGCAACTAGTGGTAGCTAGCCCTTTAGCGGTCCCAACCTATGTTATCATATTCCAGTAACCATTCTTGCTTTATCCACTCTCGTAATTTGCTCCCATACTCTTACTTAGCATCTCCCGGAATCATGTACTGAGCTACTGTGTTCGTAGATAGATTCGGATTATCTCCATTTATGATATCCACTTTACTGTCCAGTCAACTCTATCGAACACTGCATCATGCAATCATGTTCTTTCTTCGTTTTTTACCATCGCACACACAATCCCCAGAAGCTTGTTTTACCTGACGGAAGAATAGTAAGCCCTCCTAATAAACGTATTGAACTCATTCCAAGCATTAGGTATGCTCCAAAAGTTGGTCCTTCGCAACAAATTTTTGAAAAATAATCATCGTTGAGCATCTAGTATTGACAATATCTCTCGCGTATCTACCATCCACCTTGATTTGAATGATTACACCTGCGCTTAATTAACGAGTATTCAAGAGCGAGTCAGCGTACACCACTCGTTCTTCTCCTCATTTTTCTGCTTCTTTGTGCATTTTGACGCCACTTGTCCCATCTTTTCGCATTTCAAATAACGGACATTCTTCTTGGGGGCTGCCCAGTTCTTCGCAGCCCCCAAGAAGAATGTCCCTTATTTAAAAGTATTCTCAGTTCTTAACCCTCGATAGTTATAGCATTTTACAGACACAGGTGATTTCGTTTTCACAACGTTCAGACGGGTAGTGGCAGAGGTGATATTCAACTCATTCGCACTCTTTCAATTTAAAGCGGCCCTTACTTTCGGATAAAATCGTTACTCATATGCTACTTAGGCACCCGAAGAAAAAACATTCAACAAGACATCCTCAATTTTACTAGCATCTTTCCAATCTTCTACTCTCAAGTCATAGTTGACTGCGTAGTGTGTTTACGTAATAAGATTTCAAGGAAGATACGTCAATATCCACATTCCGTACTTGTTTCTGTGTAGTGTATTAACGTAACTCTTAAAAATTAATTTCTTCAACGAGAGTGTTTTTATTATAAATTGTTTTACCTTCACTTTTGCCTGACATTTACAATTTTTTTCAATGCTAAAGAACTTTTATTTACAGATGGCAAAGTAGCAAAAAAACATGTTTTCAATATCAATCAAAACGTATCTAAAAACACATGTAGTATAAGTTTAACTTTTTCACACTTTAATAATGTTTAACTATTCAACTTTTCCGAAATAAACCAAAACCAAAGTAAACCAAAAACCAAAGTAAACCAAAAACCAAAGTAAAGCTTTTAAGCTATAATAATCTGCAGAACATCAGCCAGCCCCAAAGGAGATCTAATCATTCACATTGTAATACACTATGGAATAACTCTTTTTAGTTCAAGTTAAAATTTTGCCTTGAAATCTATCTCTGAGAGAGAAATAAATGTTTATTAAGAAGAAACTTTATTGACCAGATTTATTGCCGTTTTTCGGCTTTTTAAGTACTTTACAAAAAAAAAAAATATGGAGCTGGTAATTTATTGTTTAAAATAACCAAAAAAAAAGCTGTTTTTTTACATTTAAAGGGAGTATATAACCTTAATCTGGGCATTTATTGATTCAAAGACTAGTGCATTTCCCCACAATAATATCACTGCCATCACTACCATCATCATGCATTGATGTTGACGTAGGTTAAATCTTAGGAAGTTGACGTAGTTAAATCTTTAAAGATTTAACCAACGTCAACTTCCGTTGTCATATTAGGATTCTGAATGGCGTCGGCAGAGCAGTTAAAAAAGTTAATGCTCGAGCAATTTTATGGAAATCTGGAACTGAGTTTATTTTGTAAATGGGGAAGTTCAACTTTGATCCTACTAATTAAGAAACGCTTTGATGGAAACAAGTTGGTAGGTTTTAAACTATGTAATATACTAATACCATGGGCTTTGTGGTTTAAAACTATGGTAAAAGCAGTGGATCGAGGTGGTTTTAGATATTAATAGTCTAAGAAGATTTTTGAATGAAACCTTTTCTTCCGTCTTGAACCTTCCATAAATTGATTACTTCAATCTGGAACCTTCATAAAATATTTATATCCGTCGTGAATCTTTATAAGTTTACTACTTTCATCTTGAAACTTCATGTAATGATTAATTCTATCTTGATTCTTTATATGTCATAACGAAAGTTTTTGGGTTTCATTTATAAATTTTCCCTACATAGTAAATTTAAAGAAAATTAAAAATCAAACATTTAATTATTTTGTATATATTATTCTCATGGAAATTATAAATGCAGGGCCGACGGAACAGAATTGGAGCATGTACTTCCTAATTATTTTTATTGATAATGTGAGGGGGGCGTTTACTATGAAATGAAATTTTTTACTTGATTTAAAGTTTGTTTGTTAAGTGTTAGTTGTTGAAGGTAAGGGATAAGAAATAGAGAAGTTTGGGTTGTAGAGTTGAGTGGAAGGGTATATGGAGGTTGGAAACAAGTGAGGGTCTTGGGATTACTTGGTTAGGAAAGGGCGAGGTTTGGGGATAGTTTGGTCAGGAATGAGCAAGGTTCTTTAAAAGGTTAAGGTTGTGTTTGCCGTCCTCAGTATATTCTAACATTTCCTGCAGTGTTCACTACTGTTTACATCAATTATTCCTCTTTTATATATGTTCTTTTTATTACAAATATCTCTTCTTTATTTGAAACTTCTGGTTATTCTCCTTTAATCAATATTAAAATTATTTGATTATCAAAATCTCTTGTTCTTTTTCTCTTTTATTCACTTATAAAAACTGCTTTTTCATCAAAGAATCACAAAAATTCTCTATCTTTAAAATTCTTTTTAAAAACTTTCTTAAAACTTTCGTCTTCTTTTCTTCTTCTCTCCTTTCAAAGAGAAGACCGTACTCATCCTTCGCTCTAATCCATCTTAATCCCCTTCAATTTTTTTTTTTTTTTTTTTGAGTTTTTTACAGTTTTTGGTTGTTTTTGGTTGTGTTACTTATTCATCGTTTATTTACATTACAAGCTGAATAAGTCTCCCTATGTAGGTCTTTTTTTTTTGGCTATTACATTCAACTTTTTCTTTTTTTCGCTTTATCTTTTACTTATATGACAGGTTGATGAATCATCGTCTGTACGTCTTCTCGTACATTGTTTTTAACTTTTCTTTTTTTTGGTTTATTATTTATTGAATTAGCAGGATAAACAAGTCTCCCCTGCGTACGTCTTTTCATAGTTGTTGTTTTTACTTGATTCTTTTTGCTTTATCAATTACATAAAGAATTGACGAGTCATCTTGTGTACGACTTTTCTGATCGTTGCTTTTAATTTAATTCTTCCTCCTCACAATATTTTTGTTTTTTGTAACAAAGGTAATTCAAAACTTTTGAAGTGTAATGATAATTTAAACTGGTTTGTATGCGGTAAGTGCTTATTGAAATAAGCATAATGCCTGCATTTATATCGGCTTTATCAGAGATTTCTTAATACACCAACGTGTTTCTATCAGCCGGTCATTAAAACATTAAAGCTTTACCTGTTTTTATTTCACGAGACATTTAATGATAAAAATGTCGCGGCTTTCTAGCAGTCTGTTGGTTTTACTCTCACTATGTTGTAAGTAAATTTCAAAATTAAATTTAGCAATTTACAAAGAAAAAGCAAACGATATTTTGAATAATAGTTTATTTTGATATAAATTGTTAAAATTAAACTTTTTTAACCAAACTTTAAGTGAATAAACTTCTTTGTGGAATTTTTTTTTTTTTTTCTTTAACATAAAAAAAGATTAAACAAGCTTTCGTTTAATTCAGGAGGTCATCATTCTAAACCGAAGGCTTCAGTAGAGTTGTACTCAGTTGTATTTTCAGGTTGTTAGGACTTAGGTGTTGCAGTGGAAAAAATCAGACTTTCTCTTAACATATTTTGAAAAGAAGTACGCAATTCCCAAATTTTGGAAGTAATTTTAAAATATTTTCAAGTTCATGGTTCCCACAAATGTGTCGATTAGTGATATAAATAATAATAAAAATCTAAAAAGATTAGCCGCATTTAGGAAAACTTCCGAAATTTATTGTTACTATCTTCTCTTTCTTTTAGAGAACTTACAATCATATGGCATTGCAATATCTAAAGCAATACTACATGATTGTAAGTTCTTTATGATTGTAAAAAAAAAAAAGAGGTTTTTCAAATTTCTCTGCTTTAAAAAATTTAAAATTTTAAAATTCTTTTTCGGAGTTGGTTGCGTATGAGTCATATATCTAAAACAATGACATTCAACATATTTTGTTAAACTAATTCATGACATCACTTATTCATTTTAATCGAAACATTTTTTAAATCTTTAAATCCTTTACCTAAAGTTAATCTAGACTTAATTCATGAAACTGTGGATTAACAAATGAAATGTACCAATAATAACTGAAAAATAAAATAATGCAAAAAGAATATTTTGAATTACAATAAGTATTCTTTTTTGAATTACAAGCTAAACAGGAATATTGAAGAGATGAAATATAAAACTTTGAAATTTAGCATGAATTTACGATCACAAAAAGGTCACACATGCAAAATTTAAGAACTTTTTTAAATTCATTATACTTAACAAGTGTTCTCCAGGTTTAAAATCCGATACTTTTACGATGTTTTTTGCGATTTTGAAACCCATTTTGATTTTCGGGATGTTTAAAGTTTTTATTTCAATTTTCGTGATAATTTCAATTTTCGTTGTATTTCAATTTTTAAACAATAACACGACAATTTAGTTTCCAAATGAGTCATTGCCTATTTTACATAAGTGTCGCGCAACTATAAAGATGGGGAAAGGGGGGAAAGGGGGGGGGGGGGGAAATAAAGTTGTGTCAAGAAAAAGAAAAAATTTGTACGATTTTTCGACAACTTACAAAAAAAAACAAAACTGAAACTTGTGCCCCTCCCCTTTATTTTACCCCTTCTGTCAGTATATATGCAGGAAAGACAGTGGTTAAACAAAGGGAGAGTTTAGGTTAAAATCTCCTTCCCTAATAAAGAACTTTTTTTTTCAAAAGAGTGTACCAGACCATATGTTCAGCCTATGGTCTCTTTTTCAATAAATAAAACTACTTTTTGATCTCCAGACCTTTTCTTTTTACGACTTTGTTCTCTCTGTTTTATTTACTTTGAATTGTCGTTGTTACTTAATTCATTTTGGGTTGTGAAATAACACTGTTCGACCAGTTCTTAATTTTCAGGATTTGAAATGTGCCATTTCGTAATGATCTTTACATGCTGAATTCAAATATAAAAATTAAATTTTTTGGTTTGCTTTAGCTTTCATGCAAACAAAAAGTTGATGATTTTCAACTACAAAAAATATGTAAATAATGCGTTAAAATGTATATGATTTGATTGGTTTTTATCAAATTTAGTTAAAATACATTGGTAACAGTGAATATATTAAATATATTACCAAGAAAAGCAAAATAAACGAACAAGTTTAAAATGTTCGGAGGTATAATTTTTTTATTAAGCTTCCCTTCAAATGTATTTTCAGCTTCTTTTGAGTTTCGTTTGCATTCAAGAAAAAGATTATTACTCACAATTGTCCGGCGGTAGTCTTCAATCATCGATGGCTTCCATTTACCTTGATATCTTTTTCCATAGCGCAACGCCTTGATTGAAACGCTGTTTATGTTCTTCACTAACTGCTCCACAATTTTTAAGGACATTTTATAACAAATATTTTTCTTGATCTGAATGAGTTTTTCAACCACTTTTTTTAAAATTTGATCACAAACAGAAGTGCTTTCCACGCAGTTTTTTCCTTGTTAATAATAGAATAGCTTCTTTTTCCAACAGAGAAACTCCGCTGTTGTTTGTAAGTTAACGGATTTGACCCTTCATTGTCGTTTGCAGCATTAAGTCATGTAAATATCTGGTTCTTGAAAGCTGCTTTAATTTTGTCCATTAAGAAATTTTAGTTAATCAAATATTGACGAGTTATGGAAAGTATAATCTTATAACTGTCAATAAGTGCTGGATGCGTTATATTTTTACCTCTTTGATGCAACACTTGCCATCGGTATAAACTGTCGTCTCGTCGTTATAATCCGTGCAGCAGTTAAATGTTTTTAAAATTTGTTAAATGCAAAAAAAACCAATGACAATAAGGGAGCTTTCATAAGAAAATTTTTACTTAAAGTTTTCTAGTGAATATCATTTTTTAAATTTATATCCGAAAAATTTTTCCGTCAATAAAATTAATATTTTGCCAACAATTTCTCATTATCGAAAAAAAAAACAAAAAAAAACTAAGTTTAAAAAAAAATCCAATTTAGGATAATCACCTCATCTTTCCATCTTAAGCAACAAGGGGTCCAAAGATAGAACATTAAGTTTTCCAAAATGGAACAGTAAGTTTTTCAAGATGGAAGTTTCTGAAGAAAATTTACCTATTTAAAGTCAACTTAATGTATATTACAATCAATTTACTGTCAATTAATTTATAGAAAAGCCTGGAATTAGTTTACAGGAACCTTTGAAAAATTTTTTAAATGGTCTCAAAAAAATCCAGGTATCATTTAACTTTCTACACAACAACTTTTTAAGCTTCACTGAATAGACTTGACAAAGAACGTTTAACTACTCTATTAAATAGACGTAATTTTACCATCTATTCATGGCATTTGTAAAGAACGTTGCCATGAATTTGGCTATATTTGATATGAATTTTATTTAGCCCTTGTTATGACATAAAATAAACAAAAAAGGGCTTCGGCGTAAATAAATGGTTATAAAATAAAATGTTTTAGAACAAGATTTTCATAAATACTGAAAAATTGTAGATTAAACAGCGAAACTTTAAAAATGTACCCATGACACTATATGCCATTCTTTGTTTATTCATGGAGGCGATGTTATAGAAAGTATTTGTTTGCCAATTGGAATGATGTCTGAGGAAGTCTTGGAGTCGAGTAAAGATTTCAGAAAATTTCGCGAGCACAACACGCATAAAGTGTTGTGAAAAAAAAACTATGGAGGACTTACTTCACGCCTCACTCATGTTCTCAGGTCCCTTCATTTCATCGATTTACAAAAAACCGGCTACATTGTAAAATCTCAGCGTTAAAAACCAATGATGATAAATATTTGCTGTCAGATCTTTACATGATAGAGTTGGAAAATTTTGATAATGATTTCGATAGTGACTGAAACTTATTTGACAGTTATTTTCTAATTCCGCATACGACTTGTAATAAGAAAGTTATTTTTGATAATGATTTTTTTTTTCCCCGTTAATTTATTGTTTCAAATACATAAAATGAAAGCTTTGGGTTATATATTACCCATTGTTTTTATTTACATGATAAATTTTTGAGACTTTAATATTTACATACATTTCCATATTTTTCACATATAAGAGGTACCATGCTTATTTGACCTAAACCATCCACTTTTGTAGGCAAGTTACCAATTCATGTACCTGTGCAAAATTTCAGATCTCTATATCCTTTCAAGTTAGAGTTATGACTTTTTTCGTGCTAGATTAAGTCTTTTCCCCACTGTGCTATAGCTGGAGTAAGAAGAAGCTCTTTAAGAAATAATTTCACACTAAATTTATAGTCTGTTTTAACCTCTTTATTGTCTTTATACCATTATTATAACAAATAAAATGGTAATACTTTATTAAAATACTTTAGTGTTTTTGTCCAATTCAAACTATTAGAATGAAGGGGTGAGGGAGGGGTGAGAACCCATACAAAAATGTTCAAAGAAAATCTCATAAAGAAAGTAAAATCTGTAAATAGAGCTGGAACAGTGATAATACAAATGTATCCAGTAGGCTAGACAGCTGGCAAAATTCATGTTCTTACACTGTGCTGTGTTGATTGTAACATTTATCTGATTATATTGTACAAAATCTGATTTTAGTTTTCATTTTGCATTTCATCTTTTCAGCTATTACGAAAAATAAGTAATATATAGAAATTTGTTTACAATGAATTTTGTACCAAAAAATTCCGTATAATACCTCACTGCACTGTTGCAAATACAATGATAATCAGATCTACTTTGATTATCAGCGTATTAGCAACAATGCACCCAAGACAAGCTTAATAGTGGTTTCATTTAAGAATCCAGCATGTTCTTGAGTTCTTTTACTGAACATAAAACAACACATTTGAATAAGCTTGATGTGTCTTGCAATTTTACTTTCAGTAACAATGGATTGTCTACTTGCTTGCCTGAATAAGGATAATAGAATGTCTTCTTAAAATAAATTCAAAGTCAGAAATTAAGAAATATTGCCATCACATGAAGAAATGAAAATGTGAATGGTGTCAAAATAAAGTATTTATTCTAAGTAAGTCTGGTGGCTCTGGAACATGTAGAAATAGTAACAGTGTGAACATTTTCTTGCAATATGAAACAGACAGCCAATAATTCTAACTCTCAATAAAATGCTTCATGTAATCCTTTCTATATTATCATCTTTCTTCTTTTGCTGATTGAAGTTTAAAGAGTACTGCATAAAATAAAAATCTGTATGATGTATATGACTGTATATAAATCTTTATGATAGGTATCTATACCTAAGAGTTTATATAAATTATTGGTTCAGAAATGGCAGGTGGTAAATCAGATGGTTTTGCCTGTTAAAATGATTGCCTATTAAATGAAAAGGCACAGGAAGCACGAAAGAGAGATTTTAAAATGGTTGAATCATTTACAAAAAAGTGCTCTTGATCATAAACAAATCTTTTAGAGTACCTCTTGTGTCAAATCCTGTCATCCTATCAGTGTTTTGAGACATTCTATCAGTGTTTTTATAATCCTATCCTTTATAAATCCTATATAAATCCTGTCATTTCTTTGAGACAGCAACAATATCATCATAAACAAAATTCTCCGGATGTAAATCTTTAAAAATGAGACATTTTTATTATAAATATTTTTTCTTCTCAGAAAATTTTGATTTTTTTTCTATCAAAAATTTTTTTTAAAGTTTGTCATAAAAGTAAAAACTAAAATAAATCTTTTTGCATTATGAACTGATTGAAGTCTGCAGTACTTTCAATAAACTTATTCAAACAATTTTTAATTGAGTTTATACTCTTCAACTAACAATAGTAATTCAGAAAAGTTGGTGATATGTTTTTTTTTTGTCTTATATTTTAGTGTTTTTGTATGTCTAATATTGTGCTTATGTTTTAGCATGACATTTGTTAGTTTCACAGCAAATGTTTTGTTTGTTTTAAAGTTTTTATCCTACTGTTTTTAGGTTATTTGCCTGACACTGCACCTGCACCAACAGGTAATTTTTAATATGAACTTTAGTAATTTTTTGTTAATGCAGTTTTAATAAAAATGGTTTAGCAATTAGTTTCATTTGTTTATATCTTTAATGGAAGATTGTTATCATTAATTGTGGTTCATAATTGCTTTTTTTTCTTTTCTTATTTTCTGGATTTTTGATACACATAGAAATGTCTTACCTGAATCCTGTAAATGTATACTCAATAGTTAATTACTTTTTCTTTTGAAATTAATAATGATAATATATAATTTTTCTCTTTTAAAGCAAGTAAATGAATACTCTCAGAATTGAAGTAAACAACTTCAACGTGTAGGAGTAAGGTAAACCAGTCCAGATGTTATGCTAAAAATCTTTTTTAGATAGAGGGATTCGGTAGTATGCTGAGTAAAGGTTGAGAGTACTATAAATTTTGTATTTGGGAATTATGCTTACAATCGTTTCAATCTTAGGTAGAGGATATGCGTCCTATTGGGTATACTTATTAACAGTTTCAGAATAATCAACAACCATGCAACGTTTAGTCTTTTCATTTTCTACTAACACCTGGACACAATTAGGTGAATTACTAGGCTCTATTATTCCTGCTTGGACTAAGCGGTGGATTTCAGATTTAATAAATTCTCTTTGAGAATAATTTCTAGATTTAGTGGCAATCCGTTGACAACCTTGCATGAGATTAGTAAACGATTCAGGAGGTTCAGTTTTCATTGTTGTTAAAACTGCAAATGTTATGGGTGGTCTTTTCCCACCATACTTAATGGTAATAATCTCATGCAACTCTTGAAAATCTGTCCCAAGAATAATATCTATACATAAGTTATCTACCACATGCAACTTGACTTTGTTACAGATTTTGTTTTAGGGCTATTCCACTCCAAACGGTCCAATTTCCGAAATAATCCCCGCACTACCATCTCAGATTTTGATAAAATTTTGTCAGTATGCTGTTAAACATGTTTCATGAAGATTACCAAAATTTCAAATCAAAATGTTTATTATTTTGGATTTTGTAGTACTTTTTGTAAGGTTTACTCAAACTTCAACTTCAGTCAGTAGCTAAAATTCGTATATTTGGGGTCCTATATTTTTGCAATCAAAGGGTAATATATCTTAAAAACGTGGTTTCTTAGTAAACCGAAGGTGCAGATCACAAATAATTTATTACAAGTTTCATATTATGCCTACATTTTAGTCTATGGTTCGCCAAATATCGTCGCAAAGGCAACACTATAAATATTTTTTATTTATTTGTAGGGTCATATCTCTAAAACTAAAGGTTTTTAAATATTGCTATTTTGTCTAAAGGTTCTACATACTATCATAATGATATGGATTAAAAATTTGCTATTTTAAAAATTTCTCTGCTGAGTTATTCTGAAAGCAATATGGCGAAAAAAGTGAAAAACCCTAAAATAACGTGTGTTTGAACCCCTAAAACTTGATGTGGGCAAATTGTTTTTGTTTTTTTAATTGTATTATTGGAAAGACCTTATTTCAAAATTTTAAAAACAATACAAACTGTCTAGGAGAGATCTTTCTAATGAACGAAAAAAATCTAGTTTTTTTAAGCTAAGTTAGATCTGCAAAGTCTGATATTTTAAAAACGATATTAAGGTCCGTATATTAACTATTGCCATGTGGAGGTAATTTTAGTAAGTAAATATATTATTATTCTACGGACAAATCTCTCGAAATTAATTTCAAATATTTAAGTTTATCACAAACATCTAATATTCGAAGGCGAAAATTAGAATAGATGTTATAATAAGAGTTATTTTAAATTTATCCTGACATGTCTGTTGAACAAAACTTAACTACTTGTTGTATTGGAAAGTTTGATGGAAGTTTATGTCATTTAAGTACTTATTCTCGAAAAAAGGGTTTTGTTGACTTTTGCTCAGAACTTTCGAACGAGGAACAGAGTTTGATTGTGAGGCGAACTTATAATTTAATTTAAAATATTACTTTAATTTGTTTCCACCACAAATCACTGCTGTTGGTTAAATACACGCATTTACAGCACCATTGTTTAAACCCTTTTGGTATGCCCAATCGTTGCTCAGTTAAAGACTTGAGATGTATTGACCAAGAGACTGCAGACTGTCTTTTGAATTTAACAAATAAAGTTATTTGTCCTGGTCAAAAATTGTGTCCAAATTGCCGCAAAGCTTATTCAACCACAAGCTCTTCAAGTGAAAAAATTGACCATATTGATGACATAAATGATATATTTTGTTCAACTGACACTATTAGTACTAGCCTTTTTGAGCTTGGAATTTCACCTTTAAGAAAACGTGTTAGTAAGAGAGATCATGCTAGTTATGTAAAAAGCAAAATTTCAAAAGTGAAAATAACAGTTGCAGAAAAAATAGCTGTTGTTAGTGGTTTATCACCAGATAATAGTGTCCTACCACTAAGCAGTGCAAATGTAGAGTGTCAGAATTGCATTGACTGGTCAGATTTGATATTAGAATTGAAAGATAAAATATCAACAATCAGTAATCCCTGTGAAAAAGTTCAATTTTTAACTCTTATACCAAACAGTTGGTCAAGAATAAAAATATGTAGTGAGTTTAAAGTATCAGACAGAATGGCTAAAGCAGCAAAAAAGTTAAATGCAAAAAGTGGAATCTTAGCACTTCCAGAAAGAAATGAAGCAAAGAAATTGCCAGAACATGTCAAAGAAAAAACTTTGAAATTTTATGAACACGAAGCTTTTAGCAGAACATGTCCAGGGAAAAAGGATTTTGTATCTGTACGCATTGGTGCAAAAAAAGTACATATGCAAAAAAAATTACTGTTAGTTAATTTAAAGGAACTTTTTTTGGAGTATAAAAAAGAAAATGGAGCTGAAGTCGGATTTTCTAAATTCTGCGAGTTACATCCAAAATGGTGCATAACTGTTAGATCTTCAGGTACCCATCGTATTTGTGTATGTACTATTCACCAGAATATAAAATTAATGCTTGCAAGTAGCCTAGTTACGGTAGACTATAAATGTCTAATTGAAAAAATAGTTTGTGATATTGAATCTAAAGAATGTATGCTTCATCGTTGTGATAAATGTCCAGGGAATGAAATGTTAAAGCCTTAACTTGAAAAGCAATTTAAAGATTTTGAATCTGATGAAACTATAACATTCAAGCAATGGATAAAAGTAGATCGTGAAACTTTAGAATCTTTGCAATTACCAGTAGACAACTTCATAGATGATTTAATTTCAAAAGTATCTATTTTATCTAAGCATCATTTTATTGCCAAAAACCAAAACAACTATTTGCGATTATTGAAAAATGAACTGAAATCAAATGAGTTAATCATTTTGATGGATTTTTCTGAAAACTATTCATTTGTTGTGCAAGATGCTGTTCAAGGGTTTTACTGGGAAAACAGCCAAACAACTTTGCATCCTTTTGTTGTTTACTACAAACTTAATGACATACTTAAAAATAAATGTTATTGTGTTATCAGTAATTGCATGCATCACGATACTATTTCTGTTCATGCATTTCTTAGTAAATTATTAGCTGAACTTAAAACATTTTTATCTTTTGAACTTATTCATTATTTCAGTGACAGTTCAGCTGCACAGTACAAAAACTTCAAAAATTTTATGTATTTATGTCACCATTATACTGACTATGGTATTAGAGCAGAATGGAATTTCTTTGCAACTAGTCATGGAAAATATCCCTGTGATGGAATTGGAGGAACTGTGAAGCGTTTAGCAGCACGTGCCAGTCTTCTACGGCCAATTGATAATCATATTTTAACCCCCTTAAATTTATATGATTTTCGCAAGGAAAGTATCACAGATATATCATTTCATTTATGTTGATAGTGATGAAGTAGACAATATTAAAGACAATCAAGAGAAATGATTTAGTATTGGAAACACAGTTGCAGGTACTCGCTATAATCACAAATTTGTACCTGTAAATGAAAATCAGGTTTGTGTCAGTCATATTTCAAATGACAATACATCTTTTATTGCAAACGTTAATGAGAGTTACAACAACAACTCAACCAAATTAGTTTCACTGTCTGATCTTAGTCCTGGAAATTTTGTTGCATGTATTTACGATGCACATTGGTGGATTGGACATGTTTGTGAAATTTCAGAAGAACAGGAAGATGTTTTCATTGATTTTATGCATCCTCATGGTATGGCTCAGTCATTTTACTGGCCTAGCACCAAGGACAATTGTTGGGTTGCTGAGCAGCATGTTATTGCAGTCATTCCAAATCCAATCAGTTCTGTAACAGGTCGATAGTACAATTTACCGTCAATTGTTGTTTCAGACATTAATTTCAAATTTGAATTTTAAATATGTAATTTGGAATCAAGTTGATTATAGTTTCGTACAACTGAATTTTTTCTATCAAAATTTTTTTTTTTTTGTAGATAAGAAACAATATATTAACATAAAAGTATTTGTTTTTAGTTTTTTGTTGCAGAAAATGTGTTGTAAAAGCTGTATTGTTTAACTAGATTTTGCATCTATAACCAGGACCGCATTTGTGACGTGTTGGATTGATGGTGCTCTTAGGCATATGAATAATCGTCGCCTAAAATTTCGTAGTAAAATTTAAAAAAACATATATATAACAAAAAAACAAGCGCCCCTTTTTGGTTGGTGCCCATAGTCAGTTGCCTCAACTTCTCTAGTATTTTAAATTGCCAATAACATGCATTTATCCGCAGTATTTTATAGATAAGATAATCTCTTCAATAATTCTGTTGTAAATTTTTTTCTTTTCCTTGGCGTAGTACCATCTTCAAGAGATTAAAATAGCTCTTCTAAATCTTGAATATAATGGCTATATGTTTTAGTTTTTATTGTCATTAATAGCTCTCTACTTAAAGTACCATTAGATTCTTTTAATTTTCTTAACATAGAATCAATTGCTAATTGGGCTGTTGCAAGATTAGCAGCGTTTCTACTAAAAGCTTCAACATTTAATTTAATAGGCTTTAGCGTATTGTCAACTCATGTTCCATATTAATATTTTCTAAAGTGCGCACTTCTAATACCTTGAAGAGTTTCTTAAATGATACAAAATTGTTTTAAAATACATTAGAAAATGTTATAATTTATATTTTGCCTCTTTCTGGATTAGATTTACTCAACTATTTTGTAATTGACAGTTTTGATCCAACCGTTAATTTTATGAACTTTTTTTACCGTGGATTGCCCTAATTTTATGAACTTTTTTACTGTGGATTGCCCTAATTTTATGAACTTTTTTTACCGTGGATTGCCCTACCGTGGATTGCCCTTTTTTACCGTGGATTGCCCTATATAACTACAGTATTATCTAAGCATGCTATTATGCATCACATACAGATGACTAGAGAGGTCAGGGATTCAAAGAATACCCTGATGCGTCCGAAACAAGTCCAGGCATTCAAATCACGAGACTCGCCGAGTCTTAGACCGGGTATTCAGCCACAGACTCGCCGTGTCCGAAAAAAACCGGGTACCCAGACCCAAAAATCCCTAGAAATAACTCAACTGTTAAAAAATATTTTTTGAACATTAAAATATTTTGATTTTTGGCACAATAAGCTTTGATTTTGATGCAGTATGATAAATCTTTATGTTTAGGACGAAATAGTAAAATTCAAAAAATTTATATATTGACCAAGTTTTTTTCGTTCATTAGAAAGATCTCTCCTAGACAGTTTGTATTGTTTTTAAAATTTTGAAATAAGGTCTTTCCAATAATACAATTAAAAAAACAAAAACAATTTGCCCACATCAAGTTTTAGGGGTTCAAACACACGTTATTTTAGGGTTTTTCACTTTTTTCGCCATATTGCTTTCAGAATAACTCAGCAGAGAAATTTTTAAAATAGCAAATTTTTAATCCATATCATTATGATAGTATGTAGAACCTTTAGACAAAATAGCAATATTTAAAAACCTTTAGTTTTAGAGATATGACCCTACAAATAAATAAAAAATATTTATAGTGTTGCCTTTGCGACGATATTTGGCGAACCATAGACTAAAATGTAGGCATAATATGAAACTTGTAATAAATTATTTGTGATCTGCACCTTCGGTTTACTAAGAAACCACGTTTTTAAGATATATTACCCTTTGATTGCAAAAATATAGGACCCCAAATATACGAATTTTAGCTACTGACTGAAGTTGAAGTTTGAGTAAACCTTACAAAAAGTACTACAAAATCCAAAATAATAAACATTTTGATTTGAAATTTTGGTAATCTTCATGAAACATGTTTAACAGCATACTGACAAAATTTTATCAAAATCTGAGATGGTAGTGCGGCAACGTCTGGACCACTTGGCGTGGAATGACCCTTTAAAGAGTTATTGAAACATAACAATATCCATCTGATTTTGCTAATAAAGAAGCTGATGCCATTCTGATTATATTTCGTTCATTAATAACATCTAAATTGAGTAGAATCACTAGTTTATTGTTAATGAAACTTTTGTTTGTACTCCCACTATCAGTTAAAGCTTCTGCATTATACTTATCATAAGTAATGATGTTATAGCTGACTCTAAAGAGAGAGTTTGTTGAAGCTGATAAGGTGCCACAGAAGTAATTGTTACGGTCCATTCTAGAACTTTCTAGATACAACAGAACATTCGAGAATCTTCCATAGAACCCTCTAGATATATAATAACGTTCCAGAATGTTCTGTATCTTTCTAGGAACTTTCTATTTTACTATAAATATTAAGTTTGTGATATTATTGTATTGTATTGGTATTACTGAATCAAAAATAAAAGCTTTTCTGAAATCGAACTTTTCTTTGGATCTGTTAAGAAACATAACAGATTTTTGGCGACGAAGATCTCTCTATTTTCTAAAAACTACTCATGGAAGAAAAACACGGTGCTACTCTGGTAGCGATATTGGCAGAAATGCAGAAGCTGCAAGAAGCTAGTCAACGACAACTAGCCGAACAACAGCGACAAATCAAAGAGCAACAAGACGCCATTGTCAAACTGCTTGAAGCCAATGAATCAAAGGTCACTCAAGATTTTGCTGCTTTTGATTCAACAGCTGAATTATGGGTCGACTATCAGGAAAGGTTCGAAACATTCGCTAAAGCTCGGGGTATAACAAGAAATAACAAAGCTGCTTATTTTCTCAGTTGTCAAACTCCAGTCATCTACAAACAGTTGTGCAATCTTTCAAGCCAACAAGAGACTCCTTTGACAGTCAACCATCTTTCGTATGATCAAATTGCTCAATTCATGAAAGAACAATACAATCCAACCAAATTTCTTGTTCGTGAAAGATTCAAATTTTGGTCAAGCATTGGTCGAAATCAAGGTGAATCTATTCCACAACTGGTTGCTCGAATTCGACAATTGGCTGCAACATGCGACTTTGCTAACATCACAAATCCACTGGATGAAGCTCTTCGAACACATTTTATCTGCTCTATTAAAAATGAAGCAGTGCTCAAAGCTCTTTTCAAGTGCAAAAATGAAGATCTAACTTTCGCCAAGGCGGTAGAAATAGCAACCGAAACCGAGGAGGCCGCCAAGGTAGCCAAGGAAACTGCCGTTGGTCCCTCAAAGTCTCCGATGTCTCTCCCAATCAATAAGTTGGGGCAACATAAATCGGAATCCAAATCCTCAACTCCTCGACAAAAAAAATCTCAGACTGAGTCAACCGCTTGTAGAAGTTGTGGCAAATCGACCCATGAACGCAAAAATTGCCGTTTCAAGGACGCCGAATGTAATTTTTGTGGTAAAAATGGTCACATTGAAGCAGTTTGTTTCAAGAAAAAAGCTGAATCCCGAAAGACGGTCAAGCCTATATTCATTTATTGACAGACTAAAGCACTTCGCCAAGTCAACCAAATCAATGTTGATGATGAAATTACACAAAATCTCCAAATCAATGGGCATTCGATAAGATTCGAACTCGATACTGGAGCTCCCGCCAATTTCATCACCCATACTTTATGGCAAAGTTTGGGTAAACCACATCTTCAATGGTCGGATTTACAATTCGAGTCAGCAAGCAAGCATCAACTTCCGATACTAGGGAAAGTTGAATTATCAGTTAAAGCTCCAACAACCTGTTGCAAGATCTGGTTCCACGTAACTTCTGTTCCTGGACTAAATCTTATTGGCCGATCGGGTATTCGACTACTTGATCTTTCAGTTGATGAAAAGATTAAGAAATCATCCAAGAGTACTGTTGCTAAGGTCTTTGAGCATCTCAAACCTGACACAGATCTCCAACAAAGGTGCAGAATTCTATGTTCTGAGTTTCCAGACCTGTTTAAACCAGAATTGGGTTGTTTGAAAGACTTTGAACTTGAAATAAAATTCAAGCCTGACTAAAAGCCTATCTTCTGCCGTCCAAGACCTGTACTTTTCGCTATTCAAGAAGATCTGGTTGACGCTTACGAAGCTGGTATCAAGCATGGTGTTTGGAAACGTACTCAATTCAACGACGAAGGTACACCTGTGGTTCCTATTCAAAAGACCGCGCTTCCGGGACAAACAAAACGAAAGATTCGAATTTGTGGCGACTATTCAGTCTCCATTAATACTCAGCTAGAACCTCATCGCTACCCAATGCCGTTGCCAGAAGACCTGTTGCGTAAACTGCGTGGCGGTTATGGATACACAAAAATTGACCTGGCTGACGCTTATAATCAAATTCGTTTGGGTCCAATTTCTCAGAGACGACTGGCTCTCAGTACACATACTGGTGTACTTCTTCAGCTACGTCTTCCATTTGGAATCACTTCAGCACCGGGGTACTTTCAAGAGACAATGGATAAATTAACAAGTGATCTATCTGGTGTAGCTGTCTATCTCGATGATATTCTCGTCAGTGGCAACAACGCAGCCGATCACATTTCCAACTTGCGTGGTCTTCTACAACGACTAAGCAAAAACGGACTACGCTGTCGTCTAGAAAAATGTATTTTCGCTAGTCCTTCGATCGAATATCTTGGTCATATAATATCTTCGGAAGGTATTGCTAAAGGTAACAAAGTTGATGCTGTTTTGGCTATGCCAGTTCCTAAGGACGTTAATACGCTGCGATCTTTTCTTGGTCAAGTACAGTTTTACGGCAAATTTCTTCCTCCAAATTTGTCTATGACATTAGACCCGCTCTATCGTCTAATTAAGAAAGATGTGCCATGGCAGTGGACATCCGAACAACAGTCAGCTTTTGAAGCTGTGAAACAGTTGTTATCATCTGATTCAGTTCTTACTCACTTCGATCCTTCGAAACCGTTAGGAATGGCAACAGACGCTTCAGAAGTTGGTATTGGTGCCATATTGTTTCATCGATTAGCAGATGGCTCTGAACGTCCAATTGCAAATGTATCGAAGATTTTGACTGATTGTCAACGTCGCTACAGTCAAATTCACAAAGAAGCATTGGCAATAATTTTTGGCTTAAAAAAGTTTCATCAATTTCTTTTTGGTCGTCGTTTTACCATCGTCACTGATCATAAACCACTACTGGCTCTATTTGGTCCAACAAAGGCTACTCCAGCTATGGCAGCAAATAGACTGGCTCGATGGGCTTTAATTCTTAGCCAATACAATTACGAAATCGAGTTTCGTAAGACAGCTGAACACGGCAACGCTGACGCGCTCAGTCGATTACCGGTTGACCATGATCGCATTTTCGATGGGGAGGAAAGTAGTGAAGAAAATTTAATGATTTGTGCGGTGAAAACCGTTAGTCGTCAAATCAATATGCATGATCCGAATATCCTGGTCCGCGAGTCGAGCAAAGATCCTGTCATCGCTGCAGTTATTCGCAATGTTCGAGATGGTTGGGTCGAATCCGACAATAATGACGAGATACGGGAATTCCAAAAACTTTCCGAAGCTCTCTCAGTTTCAGGCAAATGCTTGTTCTATGGTCCACGTGTTGTCGTCCCCAAAACTCTTCAAGATCAAGTCTTGAAGATACTGCACCTAGGTCATTTCGGCATTCAACGAATGAAACAACTCGCACGATCTGCCGTATATTGGCCAGGCATTGATTCAGCTATCACTAATCTAGCACACCAGTGTACTACCTGTGCGGAAAATCAGAACCTTCCTTTAAAACCAGCAGTCCATCCATGGATGCTACCAGAACGCCCTTGGAGTCGTCTACATCTTGATCATGCAATCAATTTCATGGGTACTAATTGGCTTATCATGATTGATGCTCTATCTAAATATCCATGTATTCATCCTACGTCTTCTATTAGTGCCAAATCTACCATTGATTTACTGGAAGAAGATTTTGCACACTTCGGTTATCCACATGCTCTAGTTACCGATAACTATTCCTCATTCACTTCTCAGGAATTTCTAGAATGGTGTAATAGTCGAGGTATTGTCCTGCTCAAAGGTGCTCCATATCACCCCGCCACAAATGGTGCTGCCGAACGACTAGTTCAAACTTTCAAAAAAGCCATGAAGAAATCAAACCTACCTCCTAAGAATGCTCTTCAGGAATTTCTCATGGTCTACCGCCGAACTCCTTTAGCAAATGGATCGTCCCCTAGCGAATTACTCAATGGCAGACAAATTCGGGCGCAAATCGATCTGCTTTTGCCACCCCCTGTTCATTTACAACAATCAAAGCAATCTATGGACTCTTCCAAAGTTGTAAAATATTCAGTGGGAGACTTGGTTTATGCCAGATATTTTAGCTCAAGTAATGATTACAACTCAAAATGGATTACGGCTATTGTCACTGAAGTATGCGGTCCTCGATCTGTCATAGTGAAGACAGAGCCTGATGGTCTAGTCTGGCATCGTCATATTGAACAACTCAGGCATCGCTACAACTCCGGGGAGGTGGAGGAGTCAATAATAGTACAGCCCGATTTGTTGTCGTGTGAGCCGACTGGTCAAGATAAAAAACAAGTCAAAACAAGACGATCTAGTAGATGCCTATCAAAGAATAATCAAAACGCTTGCTCTCCGTAAAACCAAGCTGGCGAGGAGATGTTACGGTCCATTCTAGAACTTTCTAGATACAACAGAACATTCGAGAATCTTCCATAGAACCCTCTAGATATATAATAACGTTCCAGAATGTTCTGTATCTTTCTAGGAACTTTCTATTTTACTATAAATATTAAGTTTGTGATATTATTGTATTGTATTGGTATTACTGAACCAAAAATAAAAGCTTTACTGAAATCGAACTTTTCTTTGGATCTGTTAAGAAACATAACAGTAATCATCATCAATTTTAGGAATAGCAGCAAAAACATTAAATGATCTGCAAAGTTTCTCAAAATGACCAATCTTTTAACATTTATGACTGATAGCTTCACAAGCAGAACACTTAGTAAGTAAATGCCTTATATTTCCACAAAACCACCACAATTGTTTTGATTTTACTGTAGTAGCAAAGTGAATATTAGTCATGGATTGTTTTTGTACAGATGATTGGATTTCCTGAAAAGAGGCAGAGATCAGTATAGTTGATTGCGAGTATAAGCTCAAATTTTGTTGAGCGACTTCTAAAGATCTAGCTTGGTCAAAGGCTGATGAAATGTCTAATGTCTTGTTTTCTAGTAAACATTGATATATAATATTGGAGAATAGGCCATTTATAAACGCATTACGAATAATTTAAGATTTATTTTGCTTAGCAATTACAGCAGTGAACTTACAGTCTTAAGATAAATTTTTAAGTTCATTTAGCAAGTGATTTATTTATTCACTCGGTTTTTGCTTCCGTGTTGACAAAATGTGTCTGGAAAATACTTCATTCTTTGGTTTTATGTAGATAGACTCAAGAATACTTGTTGCTTGTTCAAAATCATCACACTCTGATATGAATTCATAGACATAAGGTTCAAATATGGTTTATTAGGAGATTAAGTATAATGGAGTTATCATCAACTGTACTTACAAAATTGTATAATGTTCTTAACCAATGGTTGTATGTTTTTGCTGCATCTGTTGAGTTCTGATCTAAACTAAGTCTATCAGGTTTCATGAATTACTCCATCTTTCTTTTATTTCATAATTATATTTTAACTCTGTTTGATTGTAAAGAATAACCAAATTAATTATGTTGGCTCAAAAGAGCTATAATTATACTAGTCTATAACAAAATAACAAAGTACATAAAGTCTATCTAGTATAATACAAAATGTATACATAAATATATCACATTAAAATAACATTTTGTAGTTGCGTCATTGTGTAATTCATTGTGCACAAGGAATATGTAGTTCAATGACTATATATGGCTCGTTGTGCATAATTCATTGTGCACAATGAATTTAGAAATGATATTTAAATTGTAAAAGCGGATGAACGAGGATGAAATATATAACGGATATAAAATTTAGTTTTTTTGATATTACAAGCTATTTCGGCAATGAGCATTGTTATAAAGTTCACGGATTTGGTGTCGCAGTACGATGGTTCGGGTGAATTTTCAGAATGGATACAGAAGTTAGAACTGGTAGCAAAACTTCAAAAAGTTGACGAGCTGCATGTGGTGCTCCTCTTTCTGGCGGGGCGTTTGCCGTTTATCAAGGACTCAGTGATGAGATAAAAGAAGACTACAATGAAGTGAAAAATGCAGTGACTACTGCCTTCTCTGCTTCTCCGCTAACAGCATACGAAGAGTACGTAAATCGCCGGAAAACGAGGTGAATGGATAGCACAGGAATGGCTGAAACCATTTGAAGGGAGATGTAATGGCATCATTCCGTTGATGGCAGTAATTCAAGGAAACAAATTATAAGTACGTCCGGTGATGGACTACCGGGAGCAGAATCAATTTGTGTCCAGTTATACTGCAGATGGCAACGTTTGCAATACCAAACTTCGCAACTGGAGAAAGTTGGGAGAAAATCTTGAAATAATTGATTTAAAGAAAGCGTACCTGCAGATTCGTGTCGACGAAGCACTGTGGAAATATTAAGTCGTGGAATATGAAGGGCAGCGTTACTGTCTAACAAGATAGGGTTTTGGTTTAAATGTGGCGCCCAGAATAATGACTAACATTTTAAAAAAGGTATTATCCTTAGACAAAGTTGTCGAGGCTGGGACGGACTCATTTATTGATGATGTCATTGTCAATAATACCATAGTGTCAAGTTGCAGAGTTCGAGAACTCTTGGAAAAATATGGCTTGGATTCTAAGTTTCCAGAAAAACTTGTCGGCGGTCATGTGCTTGGATTGCGAGTGTACAAACAATGCAACCAAGTCCGTTGGAAACGCGACAACATACCTAAAGTTCCTGAAGGAAAAATGACACGTCGGCAAATCTTTTCTTGGTGTGGACAGCTTACCGGACATTTTCCATAAGCAAATTGGTTGCGCCCTTCGTGCAGCTATCTAAAAAGGGTTTCGAGTAGTTGTGGATGGGACTCATTTGTGGACGAATGTATTGTCAAACTAGTAAACAGTTTAAATGAAAGATTTACAAAAGAAGATCCCGTTCATGGGTCATGGAATGTCAAAAACACTTCCGAAGCAACAGTGTGGTGCGATGCAAGTAGCTTAGCCGTTGGCATAATGTTGGAAGTGGCTGGGGAAATAGTAGAAGACTGTTCGTGGCTGAGGAAACAAGATGATACGGCTCACATTGCCTTGCAGAGTTGGAAGCCGTGATAAAAGGAATAAATCTAGCAACAAAATGGGGATTCGAATGTATTACCAAAAAGTGTGATTCGGTTACTGTTGTCGGCTGGTTGAACTGCTTAATTATCGGTGACAAACCCGTTCGAGTACACGGTCTTGGAGAACCACTTGTCCGTCGCCGGTTGTCGTTAATTGAAGACCTTGTGAAGGAGTGCGGTATAAAATTAAAACTTTTTCTGGCAAAGTCAGCAGAAAATAAAGCCGATGCTCTTACGAGAGTACCGCAGAACTGGCTGCATTTAAACCATTCTGCAATGACAGCAAATGTTGTACCGCCTGATGTAAAGTCATTTCATAATCTTCATCACTTTGGAGTCAATCGAACCCTTTATTTGATGAAACAAACATATCCGAAAGAGAAGGTTAGTAGAAAAGACGTTGAATTAGTCGTGAAAAGTTGCGAAAGATGTTTATCGGTGGATCCTGCGCCAATTAAATGGGAAGAAGGAAATCTTGAAGTTGGAAAGAGTTGGCACCGTTTAGCTATCAATGTAACCCACTATAAATCAAAGATTTATTTGTCTATAATTGACTGTGGAAAAAGGAGCAAGTTTGCAATTTGGAGAAAGCTACAGAACGAGAAAGAAACAACGGTGTGCTTTCATTTAGAAGAAATATGTCGAGAAAGAGGACCTCCATGGCAAGTTCTATTCGACAACAGCAAGACTTTTCGCTCACAACTCGTTAGTGAATTATGCGCAGAATTGGGAGTGTCCATCCTGTTTTGTTGAGCTTACAGGCCATCAGGGAACGGAATTGTTGAACGTCATCACCGCACTATCAAGCGAATGGCAGCCAGAAGTGGCAAAGATCCGCTAAAAATGGTATATTGGTATAACGTGGGTCTCAGGAAAAATGGTGAGGAAACATCGCTCCCCTACAAAGCTATATTTTCTTATAAGTGGAAACCACACACAACTTCTGCCAAAACCAACGAAGAAGTTCTCCACAATTATTCACAAGAACAAGAAGTGTTTGTAAAACCACCTGACTCGAAATGTACGGGCGAATGGAACAGAGGAAAAGTTTCAGATGAAGGACGAGGAGTTTCGGTAGAAATCAATGGATTGCCGAGTTACATGTCGGACGTCCGTCCTGTTCCCATCGTAGCCGATTTGCCTACTAGAGCATCGGAAGAACCCATCGCGGACAACCTGAATCACCGAAGATCGACGCGAGTGCGGAAGTTTCCGAATAGATATGCAGACTTTGTGATCTAGAGATCAAGGGGTGTTGTAGTTGCGTCATTATGTAATTCATTGTGCACAAGCAATATGTAGTTCAATGACTATATATGGCTCGTTGTGCATAATTCATTGTGCACAATGAATTTAGAAATGATATTTAAATTGTAAAAGCGGATGAACGAGGATGAAATACAGTATTGGACAAAACATTTGCAACCAAATAATGCTAACTTAGTTTCTTTATTTAAAAATGCTGCATTTTTTCAATTTCGAGAAATAACTATGTAACTGTTTAGAAACAAAGTTCTTCAAGTTTTATTCATCACAAAGTTTATTATTTGTACACGAAAATTGATAAATTAATCAAAAGTATTAAAAAAAGTTGATTTCCTTCTGGACAAAACAAGTGCAACTCGACAAAATGTTGACCAAGCTGTATTTCGCTATCAATATTTCGTGTCGAATCCTTTGTTGTCGATCACAGCCTTGCATCTTCGAGGCATAGATTCGATCAGGTGATCAATGAAACTTTGTGGAATCGCTGCCCAGGCCTTTTGGATTTGTTCAAACTGTTGATCCTTATTACGAGCACCTTCACGATAAATTCTGCAGTTGACGATCTCCCACAGGTTCTCGATAGAGTTGAGATCCGGAGATTGAGGCGGCCAATCCATCACCGATAGGTGATTGTCTTGTAACCACTGCTTGACTACTTTTGCAGTGTGTTTCGGATCGTTGTCTTGCTGAAAAACTCATTTTATTGGCATATTCCATTCAGCATGAGGTAACATAACATCTTTCAGGATACTTTTATACATGAAACGGTCCATTATTCCATCGTTTCGATGTATTGGACCTAGACCGTTTGCAGAAAAACACCCCCAGACCATTACATTGCCTCCACCATGCTTCACGGTCTTATGGCAGTAACGTAAATCGAAGCGTTTTCCGGCCGGTCGACGTACACGGCAAATGCCATCGCTCCCAATGATGTTGAACTTCGATTCATCACTAAACAGGAAAGTTCGCCATTTCTGCACATTCCAGTCAATATGAGATGTAGCAAACAGGAGTCTTTTCTTCTGGTTTTTTAGTGAAATCAGCGGTTTCTTTGCAGGGCGTCGAGAAAACAACCCGGCTTCAACAGCACGTCGTCTAATTGTTCGGTCCGATACAGGCAGCTCTAATTGCTTTTGTATCTTGACTGACGATATCCAGGGATCGTTCTTGACAGATCTGACGATCATAGAATTCTCTCTAGAAGTGGTGGAACGCGGTCTTCCACCTTTGTTATCTGCTGCCAACTTCCCCGTAGAACGATATTTGGAACATAGTCTTGATACGGTCCATTTTTTCACGCGATATTTATCAGAAATACTTTTTTGTGACATTCCACTTACGTAATCGCCAATAATTTTCTTTCTTAGTTCCAATCCAAGACTGTCGGGAGACATTTTTGCACTTGAAGTTATAAAAATAATAAATATTTCTGGATGCTACTGAATACTTCCAGATGCTTCTTCTGGAAACTTCTGGAAGCTTCTGCATGCTTCTGGAAACTTCTGGATACTTCCTTTAATTATTAGAAAACTTCCGGTACGTTGACACGGACCAGACATAAGGAAATGAAACAAACCAAAAAAGTTGCACTTGTTTTGTCCGCTGCAAAATGGCACTTGTCAACGAAATTCTGCCTGTGTGCTGTCACCTGTCAGCTGATTGCTCACGTCATGGCATGCTATGATTCTAGACTCCTGAACTGTGTGCTGTGGTAGTATAGTTCGTTTCGTTTTTAAGACATGTAAAATTAGGAACACTTTTTAGCATTGTTCGATGTTGGTTGCAAATGTTTTGTCCAATACTGTATATAACGGACATAGAATTTAGTTGTCTTGATATTACACATTCATTAAAAAATTTTTATAAGTTTATTATAAAAATAAAAACTAAAATAAAATTTTTTGCATTATGAACTGATTGAAGTATGCAGTACTTTCAATAAACTTATTCAAATAATTTTTAATTGAGTTCATACTCTTCAACTAACTATAGTAATTCAGAAAAAGTTGTTGTTATGTTTTTTTTTTGTCTTATATTTTAGTGTTTTTGTGTGTCTAATATTGTGCTTATGTTTTAGCATGACATTTGTTAGTTTCACAGCAAATGCTTTGTTTGAAAGTTGCTATCCTATTGTTTTTTAGGTTATTTGGCTGACCCTGGAGCAGGATCAAAATGTAATTTTTAATATGAACTTTAGTAATTTTTTGTTAATGCAGTTTTAATAAAAATGGTTTAGCAATTAGTTTCATTTGTTAATACCTTTAATGGAAGATTGTTATCATTAATTGTGGTTCATAATTGCTTTTTTTTCTTTTCTTATTTTCCGGATTTTTGATACACATAGAAATGTCTAACCTGAATCCTGTAAATGTACACTACCGACAAAAAGTTTGAGGCAGGCTAGGAATTTTTAGAAATAGGTGAATAAACAAACTTTTTGAAGTCTAATTTACAATTTAATTAATATATTTACAAAAACTAAATATTGCTACACATTTTTTATCAATAATTTTTAATTTTAACTAACCTTTTAATTAAATTTTTGATTCGTCAAAATAACCACCTTTATTCTGTATTGCAGCTGTACAAATCCTTGGCATACTATCAATCAATTTAGACAGTTTTTCAGGTTGTATTGCGTCCCATTTTACTTGCAATATGTGCCAAAGATCTTTCACAGAAGATGGCTGTTCTTTTGGCACATTCCTATTAAGTTCTTCCCACAACAACTCGATCGGATTAAGATCTGGTGATTCTGGTGGCCATTTCTTTATTTTTAATATTTTCTGGCTTTGAAGATCTGCTAAATAAGTTTTTCAGATTTTGCTGGTATGTTTCAGGTCATTATCATACATAAAAACATACTGATCGGAAAAAAAAATTTCTCACCAGGAGGCTGCATTTGATGTTTTTAAATGTCTTTGTACTCCTCTTTTGTCATAATTCCTTCAATTTTGTGTAGGTTTCCAATTTTCCCCCCACCAAAACATCCTCAAACAACCACAGATCCACCCCCATGCTTCACAGTGGGTATTAAACATTCTTCCAATATCTTTCCCCTGCAAATCTTCGCACGAAAACACAACGTTTTGAACCAAAAACTTCAAACTTGAATTAATCTGTCCAAAGGACGTTTTTCCTTTCTTCAATTGATCAATGTTTATGATTTTTAGCCCAATTTAGCCTTTTTGTCTTATTAATTGGTCTTAACAATGGTTTATGAGCAGCTGCACGCCCATGCAAGCCAAATTTCTTCAATCGATTCTTCACAGTGGATGTGCTAATTTTAAGATCATTAAATTGATTGTACATAGACCTAATTTTTTCGGCGGCGTACCTTCTATTTAGTAAACAAATCTTTTTTATTTCTCTATCTTATAATTTATTAGTTTTTTTAGGCCTTTCAGTTCGTTTTCTAGTTGCATTCTTGCCAGTTTCTTTGTGTTGTTGTAATGTCTTTTGGACATAGCATCTTGAAATTTTAATTTTTTTTGAAATTTCGACTGATGAATAACCTTCTTCATGAAAAACTTGAATTCTTTCTCTTTCAGCAATGTTTAATTCCTTTCACTAACCCATTTTTTCACTTTTTTTTACAATTTTTAGACAGTTTTTGCCAAATGATAAATATCAAAATTATGTGATAGTTATTTTTCTTTTTACTACAAAAAAATATACCACACACAAAGTTTATTAGTTGCCACTCTAGTAAAGGTGTTAATAACACTATTTCTTAACAGTGGGCTATTTACTGAATAACTGATTATTTTAACAAATCAAAACTGGTACGATTACAACAAGAAAACGCAAGTTAAAATTGGAAATTATTGATCAAAAATGTGTAATAATATTTAGGTTTTGTACACATTAATTAAAGTATAAATTTGACTTGAAAATGTTTGTTTATTTGCTTATTTTTAAAAATTCCTAGCCTGTCTCAAACTTTTTGTCGGTATTGTATATGCAATAGTCAATTACTTTTTCTTTTTAAGTTAATAATGATGGTATATGATTTTTCTCTTTTAAAGAAAGTAAATGAATACTCTTAGAATTGAAGTAAACAACTTCAACATGTAGGAGTAAGGTAAACCAGTCCAGATGTTATGCTAAAAATCTAAAAAAAATTCAACTAAATGTGGCGGTTGTATATTTTATATTATTGTAACTGTTTTATACTTCTTTGATTTAAAGAAGTAAAGAAGTATAGCTGTATTGTAAGTCATGGCATTTTTTAGATATTATTTGTAAAAAAATTAAAGCAATTATATACAACCTTGAGGTTTTTTGTTCAATTTTGTTCCAAAGTTGGTTCAAATTTGAAACATGGTTTACGTTTTGATCAAGATTTTACATTTGCTGACTATATGAGTTCAAGAGCTTTCTATTTTTTGTGACTTCTGTTAATCTGAATGAGTGTATAAATATATTTTAAGTAATACTAGTTAAACAGAGAAACATTTTAAGTCGTTTGCGCTATGCTCAAGTTTTCCTTTGAATACCATATCAAAACATTATCAGTAGTAAATTACTGACCATGTTCAGCACTGAAGTATTTTGATCCAATATACTTAAGTACTAACATCAGTATTCAGATAAAATTAAACTAATAATGTATACTACTTGTATGGAGTAGTTCTTCCATTTCAAAGAAATTGGATTTGTCTATTGAATAATAGTTTGAGGAGACCAAGGAGATTTAAGACAAGAAAATCACCACTACACAACAAATATACCTCGAACCACTACAATATAAGAACAGATGCACTACTTATCAGATACTGAGCTCTCAAATATGTCATAAAGTATAAGAGTTATCAAGGAAGACCCTCATTCTTAAATTTCCTAGATTTAAAATTATGAATTGCAAAATTGATTTAGCTTTTTTTTTTTTTAAAAGACATTTGGCTTCACATTTGGATTCTTGTTCAAACCTCAAAACTCAACTCCTTCATCCCAAAAGCTTTTGTCTGAAAATTACATGTAATAAATAATCAAAACAACAAATATGTATAATATATATGCATAAAAATTAGAGTTGTTGAAAATTTTTGAAATCAAAAATGAACTTTCTCACCCCAAAAATCACCAATTTAATTTATATGGTTAACAAATTTAAACTCACAAAGTTTTTCTTAAGGGGACATGACTGTAAAAATCGTATTTTAACCATGATGTTGTGGCCTTATAAAAACTTTTAATGGGATTAATAGTCATGAATGCAGTGATATTTGGGGTATAAGGCTGAAGTATTTTCTTAAAGACTTACAATATTCTGCTTAATGCTAGATTTTTTCTTCATAGCTATTATCAAAGGTATGCCCAAAACATGCATTCATAACAGCATCAAACTTTTTTAACATGTCAATGAAGAAGGAATGCTCCTGATATGTCTTAGCTTTTCAATAGCTTCCTAAGCTCATTTAGAGGTTTTTAAATTTTTATCACTGCAGCTTTAAATTGTTGAAAATTGAATTGAATCGACCCAAAGGTTGTGAACATTCCACATTTAGTGATTTCAAGGCTTTCTTTTAAAAAACCTCAATACCATCAGTTCCCAGTTCTACAATATAGCTGTTATGGTTACTTCTAAACTCAAGAACTTGTTTCCAAAGACTCTGAATGTACTTGTAATGAATAACAAGTTTATCCTCAGTTTATCAATAGTTTTTTTTTCAATTAAAGCTTTAACCCTCTGGTCAGTAACCTGGTACCCAAGTATCCATTTCATTTTCTAAGGTAGATTGCTTTAACTTTTTAGAACTTGTTATAAGAAAAGAAAAAAAGTTTCTTACTTTCACAGTAAGTTTAGTACATGATAATTTTGTTTTTTCACTACACAGTAGGTGGGTACCTGAGTATCCAGTTATTAAAAGAGTGGTGAAAGTTTGGTTATTGACCAGACGGTTAATCCATGTTTTTATAAAGTGGTTTTCAATTTGATTTTTTAAACCAAATCTTACTTGTACAAAGCAGAAACGGATGCATCCCAGTTAATCTGGTTGACTATACTGAATCCTTCAACACATTTACTTAATTTTTTTCACTGGGAATTTACGTCGCAGTTTTGTACAAGATCATTGAAAATTTATTGAAAACGATATTGAAAAGACTGAAAGTATCATTTTCTATAATATTAGAAAATTGATATTGAAAATTGATAAATTGACAATGAACTTTACATTAAAATGATGTAGTGGTGAGTATGCCCTTTTTTAAACAGAAAAGATAATTAAGCTGTTATTTGATATTATAGTATTACAGTATATCTGATAAAAATAAGTTCCTTCTGTTTCTTTCTCATTTTAGGTAAGCAGAGATTTTTCTTTTATTACCTAATAAATTTTAAGAAGTGAGAATATATCTAAACACCAAATATGTAAAACCAATATGCTTGTCAGTGGGAAGCAGTGTGGTTGCTTAAGACTTATCACTCTTATGTTGTTTGATTATTGATGATACTTAGTTTTTGTTGCTTTTTAAAAAAGAGTTTTAAAAGAGTTTGAAATCCAGTTGTTTTTTTTGTTTTTTTTTGTTTTTTTCACTAGGTACTCCAGAACGAATTCTTAAGGTAAACAAAAATAATGATGGTAAGAAAAGTTTTAAGTTTTTTTGTATAACTCACTTGTAAGTAAAATTTGTGATGAACACCTCTGTTCTCTCTGAGAAGGGATGATATCATATTTTTCATTTTAGAATCTGTTCATTTTAGATCTTTTCAATTGTTATTTAATAAAAGCCAAGTTGTGCATAGTAATATATTCAAATTGAATTAAAACAGTTTTGAGGGATGGTTGTTTGTAAAAGACCCCAAATCTGTGAAAATTAACCCAAGTTGACCATAAGCAATATCAGACTTATATAGTAAAAAGCAAAAAATTTTCAGGTTTATTATTTATTTACTTTTGAAAAATGTTAATCATAAATTGAATGAGGTTGCTTGTCAAGCTCACAAACAAACTCACTATAGCAAAGACATCTATGAGTAAAATTATTCCTATAATTCTGATTGGTGCATCAGTTTGCTCTTGTAACCAATTTGACTAATGAACCAATCAGAATTTCAGGAGAAATATGATTGTTGACACATTAAAAAAGCTATTTAAATCTCATTTCAAAATGGTTATCAACTTTTAATTTTTTTTAGTAATTTTCTTATTTCATGTTTGTTTTTTACTTTAATGATCAAAATCAATACCCCTACTGTGATGCACCATTTTGGATGATGTGAACTAAAGTTAGGAAAACGAGGCTTTATATCTACATAATTGTTTTTAAATTATTATGCAGTTCTTTTAAATTTGAGAGGATCAGATGCTTTGGCATTTGAGATCTTTGTATTATAATCTCAAAATCATTTTTTTCTATTCCTACCGCTTTTATCACTACAACAAAATTTAATAACTTATCTACAGTTTCTTGAGATATTTCCTAGCCCTTTTTTTTCTTCTTTAGGAAAAGATAGAATCCCCTTTTTCTGCAGCAATTTTCATGATACCTGCACCATATAAATAGAAACATTAAACTCTCCTTTGATCGATTTGTTAGACCAAGAAATTGAAAGCTGTGATAGTAGCATTTTTCTTATTACATTTGGATCTTAACTTTTTTTTCTTTAATTTCTCTTAAAGGTATATCCACGTCATTTGGTTTATGCTCAACATCTTTAGATAATTTATTGAAGAGGTCATTTTGGCTTAACTGAATAGTATTTACATTTAAAGTCTTTACAATTTCTAATTTTATTGTTTACAAAGAGTAACTCTTTAGTGACTTGTCACAGCATGCATACTCATAGAGGTTAAAGGAGAACTTTAACAAACTTCATATATACATAGTCCTTCTGCTATCAAACAATTATAAACTAAAATAAAAGTACGTAATTATTGAAATGAAAATATTAAAACTGTACCTGAGACACTGTAATTCTACAAACTCTTAAAAAAAAAGCAAAATATTTTTTTTTTTTTTTTGGATTACTTAAGAGCAATTTTAGTTATGTTTTGGGGTTCATTTTATAAAACTTTCAATGCAGGTAAATTAGATTTAAAAAAGGAAACTTTGACAGTCTATTTGTATTATGGAGTTTGTTACATATTGAACCAAAGGAAAAAATTTCTGAATCACATCTTTTAGCCTTTTCAAGGTATACTTTTTTTTTTGTACAGGGCATCAGAAAACCTAAAAAAATTGTTGCATCATTTTGAAATTGAATTTTTATTTAGAACCTTTGATTTTGTGGTGTTTAAGTTGTGGAACTCAAAAATTATCAAAAATGATATATTTTGAGTTCTACAGCTTATAAAAAATTTTCATAACTATTTAACAAATATTACACAGGTTAAAGCTAATTGCGTGATGAAATGTGCTTAATAAATAAACGGTACTGAAAAAAAGGTCAAAGTAAGGGATTGAGATAAAGAATCAATATCTCACGAAGGTATGATGTTGATTTATTGATGAATAGGCAAGTGCTTTTGGACAGTGTACACAACCAATTCATTATACTTCAAAGTCTATTGAGATGTCTTTATAATCACAAATTGTCTTTATATTTAACAAAAAAAAATTTTTTAAAACAAAAATATAGCTAAGAATTTATTAATGGTTTTTTGTTTGGTGCATGGGTGTGTAAATAAATCCAAGTGCTTCAATTTGAGCTTAGTTTCAAGCTCAACTACTTTAATTTTCTTTTTTATTTTCTGGTAGTCAAATGTAAACCAAGCCTAAGAGTTAATTAATTGCTTTAAAAACTTTAAGAACAAGTTTAGAATTGTACTAACATGAACTCTGAAAGGATTTGCTATCTGATTGATACATTACTTTATCTGTTTAACTCTGTAAAAAACGTGTTATGGGTGCTATAACAAATGTTTTGTGGATTGATCTGTTTGGCCAGTAATCATCTTTGTGTGGAGTAATTATCTTTGTGTGCAGTGGTCATATTTGTGTAGGCAAGTGTATCAGCCCGAGGTCACTTATACTTTTATTATTGGAACCAACAGTATTAGAATTGTATTGAATTTATTGTGTTAGATTTAAATGTATTAAATTGATGATGTATTAGAGTTTTTCAAATGTTAAAGCACAAGATAAATCTTGTTTAAGGGAATTAAAACCTTTTTTTTGTTATATATATATATAACTAAAAAAAAAAGTTTTTTATGATGATCAGATTATAGTATATATATATATATATATATATATATATATATATATATATATATATATATATATATATATATATATATATATATATATATATATATATATATATATATATATATATATTTATTTTTATATGTATGTATATATATTTATAGACATACATTATCCTGATAGCCATTTACATAAGAAGAGACGAAGTGTTTCTTATTATAAAAACCCATGGCCCAAGAGTGTTGATGGATATGCCTATGTACCATACATAATTGATCCTGCATCTCCATATGAAGGTTAAATGTTTTTCTTGTATAATTAAAAGTTTGATTTTGAATGTTTTATGAGTAAGTAAAAAGGAAAAAAAAGTTGTTTAAAAGAAAGAGTTGTTTTGTTTAGTAAAACAACTCTTTCTTTTAACGAAATATTCTTTTATTTTTAGCTAAGTAAATACCATATCTATTTACAATAGTTCATTCATTCCCAAAATTGAATGGATTTTTTTTCCTTTCTATGTAAATAAAAGACTGAGCAAATTAGTTGCTAAGTCTGTTTGTTTTTTTTTTGTCTAAAAGTTTTTTTTGATTTTCCTGGAGTTTATTGTAACCTATAGTAACTGTGCTTGTAGAGCAAATAATAACAAAATGTTGTAATATAATAACAACATAAAAATGTTGTTATCATATTACAACATTAGATAATGTTGGATGGTGTTGTAATAACCCTAAAAATATATACTGCTAATATTTTGTATTAATGTTTAAAAAATGATGATTGCAATTTTAACCTTTTTTGGGGATAAAGTTAAATAGGTTCATCCATACTTATTCGGTTTTAGGAAGGGGAAAAATTACATTTTTAAACGCTAGTATTAGTAAGTTACATGAAATCCTATGTAAATATTAACTGATGTTTTATATGATTGATATCTTGTAATTAAATAAAACCAGGAAAAACCTATTAAAAAAACCAATTATTTTCCTTTTCAAAATACATTCGCTAAGAGCAATTTGATAAGTAAACGAATGCTTCCAATTTCAATAGATCTTAGTAAATTCCTCGGCTAATATTGAAAAATTTTGTGGTTTGCACGTACGATATCAGACTATATCGTATATCGTATATCAGACTTTTTACGAGGATTCTGTAAAAGTTTTAATTGATTTTTTAAAAGCAACATAATGGTTGTTTCAAATTTCCATGATATCAGTATAGTTCAGCAAATTTGGAATTTAGAATTAATATTTAAAACAACTCCACCTTTTTTTTTGACATCAGATACCATACGCCACAGCAATATTACACTAATAATATTATTATAGCAGACTAGTTGTTGTAAAGCTAATAAGATGATCTGACAGTTTTATATTCATTATGACTGAAAATTGCTTTAATGAAATATCAAGTATGAACAATAAGCATGATTGCATTGCCTGGAGTCAGCGTCAGTAAGGCATGCTATCAGAAAAATCTGCCCACCTTTTGCGGTGTGGTAAAGCTAGTTAACAGTCGTTTTTTGAAATTATTTTTTTGTGTGTGGTAGTGTTTGTATAATAGAACATTTTGGCAGAAAAAAAGAATTAAAAATATTATTTAGTTTAAAAATGTCAACCAAGCAAACTAAACAAAGATTTTTGATTGTGGACAAACACTTAAAAAATCCAACTTTATCGAATAGAAAGTTAGCGAAATCATTAAAAATATCAAGAAGAACTGTAGATACTGTTCTTAAACGGTTTACAGAACAGAAAACTATTCAGAGAAAACAAGGAAGTGGTCAAAAAAAACGCACAGCAAATCCTAGAGCTCTCGAATGGTTGGAGACTTCATTGGAAGAACATTCTGATTGGTCTGATAGATATCAAGCAAAAAAACTGAAGGTTTCCAATTTTTTTTGTACACAAATGGTGACAGAGACTTGGATATCAAAGTTTTAAAGTAGTTAAAATGCCAAATTGAAACGAAAAACAAAATTCAACCGCAAAGAGTCGAGCTCGAAAGTTGTATGACAACTTGTTAACAAAACATAATGGATGCATTTTGATGGATGAAGAAACTTATGTTAAAATAGATTTTAAACAAATTCCTGGGCAGTGATACTATGCTTCTAAAATAAGAGGAAATGTGAGTGATAAATACAAGTATGTAATGACTGATAAATTTTAGAAAAAATTGATGATTTGGCAGGCACTTTGCTCTTGCGGCAAAAAACCGCCAATTCATGTTTGTTTGGGCACAATTAAATCTTTGGAATACATGAAATGTTGTCTTTCTCATATAAAACGACTAATTAAAGCTCATAGAATTACTTCAGTATTGTTTTGGCCTGATTTAGCCACAATACATTACTCAAAAGATGCTCAAAAGTTTTACAATGATAATGGAGTGATGTTGGTTCCGAAAAAGATGAATCCTCCAAACTGCCCCGAATTACGTCATATTGAAAAGTATTGGGCCATCATATAAAAGAAATTGAAATTAAGTGGAAATACAGTAAAATCAGCTACAGATTTGAAGAAAAGATGGGATTAGGCTGCTAAAACTTACAAAAATCACTCTGTCCAGAAACTTATGGGAGGCATCAAAAAGAAAGTCAGAATTTTCTGTAAAACTTAATTTTTTTTTGTTTTTTCCCTATAAATATGTAATCTTTAGAGTCTTAATTTTTCAGAAATATATTGATTTAAATACATTTAAACTTTCTTGCATCCTTTTTTGATCAAGAAAGGTGAGCAGATTTTTCCGATAGCATGCCTTATATTTTTACTGACTCTGGCTCCACGAGCCCCAAAACACTGCAGTCCTGGTTTAAAACGTCAAAGTTAATAGAGATGAAACTCAAGGCTTCTGTTTCAAATCTTGACTTTCTAGACAAAATCAAATACTTTATGACCAAAACCTGGAAATTTTGATCTAAGGCTAAAATTAAAGGTAAGGGCTGGATGAGTTGCTATTAAGATTTATCAAGGCAATGGTCATCTTTTGGATTTCATCTCTGAATCTGTAGTTTATCAACATAAAGTCTAATAAATGAATTCTCATGAGTGTTTCTTATGAATGTTTTGTTCTATTTATGCTTTATTTCCAAGGCTGCTTAATAATAGTTTTTTTATTTTTCTACTTATAGTAAGGCACATTTTTGAACAAGCAATTACACATTTTAACAACAATACATGCATTCGATTTAAACCAAGAAATGGCGAAAAAAATTATCTCAGAATCATAGATGGAGATGGGTATTTTTTACAGAGTAATACGTATAATACAGTAAAACAAATAAAATTCATTATGTTGTTATTTTCTTTTTCATACTAAATATCATTTTACTTTTAGAGTGTGAGTGTCAGTTCAAAAATTAAATGCTTGCTAGTTATTCACTTAGCTTATCTTAACCTGTAATTAATCTTAATGGCCTCCTATATTTCTTGTAAATGAAAAAAACAAAAAGTCTTTGGTGGCTGCAGTATCTGCAAAAAAGGTTTTAGCTGTTTGTTTTGTCTGGGTGTTTCTTAATTTCTCTTTTTTCGTTTTTTTTCAGATGCTGGTCATATTTAGGCTTACAAGGAACTGGACAGCAAGATTTGTCTCTTATGCATCCAGGTTGCACTTCTCTAGGTTTGTAGTATTTACTTTGGCTTATGAGTATTTTTCTGTTGCTAGTTTGTTTGGTGTTATTTTTTGCTCAAATAAAATCACTTTCTCAATACTTTTTATTTAAAGGAACAGCAGTTCATGAGATGTTGCATGCTTTAACATTTGCCCATACCATGGCCCGAAGGGACAGAGATCTTTATATAAGAATAGACTACAGCAACATACCTTGGTGTAATCTGTTTTTTATTGTTTTGTTTTATTTTGTTTTTTGTGGGGAAGGAGGGGAGGGGCATTTTTTTTTGGCTAATTTTTTTTTTTATTGAGTAATTGTGAAAGTGAAAGTTTGACATGCATAAAAAACTTTTAGATTACTACTCCCAGTTTGACATGCATGATTATGGAGAGGCAGTGGTACACGGACAAGATTTTGATATAAATTCTGTAATGATGTATCCCAAGTATGTTCAACTTGTTTTTTATTAGAAAAATATACAATAATATAATACATTTAATAGGGAGATGCAAGTGAAATAAGAGTTTTTTTTCTTGAAATATTGATTCCTTGCTTTTTGTTTAGTTACAAGCATATAAATGTTTAAATCTGTATGATTTTTAAGATTTAAAGGTCAGCAACTTACAAAATTCAAAAATTGTACCCAAAAACAAGATGCATTAGATAATTTGGTTCATTTTAAACTCAATTTTTTAGTTGTTTTTTTATGTTATTCTAGACTTCTAATAATTTTGTAATTTCATGTTTTAACAACATGATTAAGCAATATAAGTTGATTTTTTTTGTTGCACTTAGCTGTTGTTAATGTTTTTAAATTTTTTTAAAAAGTAAGTACATAAAAATTTGTTTTCATTTTAATCATTGTTCATGTTTATTTTTGTCTCTGGAGTATGCAGTTATGCTTGAATAGACTCTAGCATTTAAACTTAATATTCCCTATTGAAACTGAAGAAATCTAGTAGTAGAACAATTAAACATCTCTTTAACCGTATTCCTGATGATATAGATGTATTCTTAACTTTTTAGTTAAAGTGTTTACAGAAGAAAATGATTTTTTTTCATTTGTTCGTTTCGTTTCGTTTGTTCGTTTCAAAGTATCAGAGAAATTTTGCTTGAGTACTTTATTTAAATGATGTAAAAAGATGGTTTCTTTTCTTATATGTTATTGTATCTCTTCCATGATGCTGTTCAATTAGTTGTCTAATTATTTTTAACCAGAGGAAAAGTATTGCAAGCTAAATCTGCTACGTACTTGTTGGGAAAGCAATTCATCAAAAAGTCAATCTGAGAAACTTTCTTATAACAAAAAATGTTTACAAGAAACTGTTGGTTTGAAGTTTGAATCTACCCTTGATGAATTGAAAAACAGTAATGATACTGATGTAGCTTCTCACTTACTTGCTTGTTTACAGACTCTAGATTAAATTTAGATATTTATTCAAAGTTATTAAACAACAGACATTACATTTTTGATTAACAGCGGTAGAGTGATTTTTAATAGGGGATAATTGGGAAATTAATGGAAAAATGCTAAGATATCAGAATAAAATAGAATAATTCTAGAATGCTATTCTGTTTAGGAAAATGTATTAAATCAGTTAACATTGAGTTTTTTTTTCAACATAAACTTAGTTAAATAGAGGATTAATATTGCTTTCGTATTGAAATGGCGCATCCTTTAGCAGCAAATTTAGGAAAAATAAGTTTGGTGACTGCAAAGACAACAGACAAGAAGTGCAATTGAGTTGCACTTGGTAATTACTATTAGAAAGTTAACACCTTTTGACTAGAGTTTTCCACCAGCATGTACAAGAAAAATGTACTAAGCATCAATATGCTGTTTCAAAGAATTGGTGATTTTTATGCTAAGGCAAGAATACCTATGCAGGCCAAACACTGTTTTACAAAGAAGGTAGAAAAAGCAGTAGACACACTTGCAAAAAATTAAAAAGGAACAAAAAGATTTTTACTGAAACTCAGCTAAATAATTCCCAATTTAGGAAGAAGATAAAAGAGATCTTAATAACACAAGGGATATCATCACAATTGATCAGGAAAGGGAATTTTCTGAAAATGTAAAAAGCAGAAAGACAAGGATGAATATTTAACTTATTTTTAAAAAGAGAAAATAAAAGAAAAAAAAGTTTCTTAACAACGTGAGGAAAAGAAAAAGAATAGAGAGTCTTTTCCTAATGAAGATAAAAATATTGAGATCGACATAGAACCTGATAAATGTGAATCTAAAAGTAAGATGTGAAAAAGTGCAAGAATGAAACAAAAATGTCACAGTTAGACTTGAGAGGCAACTTTTGCTGCAACAAAGAAAAGTTTAGGCCGTAATTTTGTAGATTTGTCATTGGTAGACTTGGAATTAAAAATTAATAAAAAAAAGTTAGTTTAATGGATGTATCACTAGCTGTAAATTAGTATGGCAAGTTGCTTTATTAAAAATCCAATTTTGAGAAAAGCCTATCGTTTAACAATTTTGTTTACAGGAGAAAGAATGAAATTTGTAGTTCTCAAACATGTAACAAGTGCTACCATGACGGATGAAACAATTTTAAGCTTTATCGAGTGTGGAGTGAATGAGCAAGTTGTTGGAATGTGCTTTGACACCACATCAAGTATCACTATCAATCCAGAGCATGCACATAAATTGAAAAATTATTAAGGAACAATCTGTTTAACTTAGCTTGTTGATATCAAACTATTGGCTTAGATGTATTCAAGTGCTTTTTAGAATTCAATGAATGATGCTAATTGGAGAAATCTCTCCTATAGGGAAATATTTTAATGTTATAGGTGCAACCATGGTGAACGGTTAAGGTTGTCAGCTGCTGCATCGATGTTGCAGTTAAATCTATTTTCAACTCTTCTCTCGATGTTGATCTAGATATGGCTACATTGTAAACTTGTTTGCTTCTGAAGCACCTGCTAATGGATTTGTTATTGTTGAAAGAAGTTAAAACATTCGAAAGATAAAAAAAAAAAAAAAATGAGTGAGAAAGCAATAGATGCATTAAAACACCAGATATATTTCAAAATGTATTTCGGGCGATAGTATGACATTTTTCAAAAAGTATGTTTAGAAAAATGTTATGCTATTGCCATATTGTTCTGTGTTATATCACAAGCTTATTGAGCTTCACCTAGATAAAAGTTTAAAAGGGAATTTTAAGTTTATTTTTTATCATGTGTAATAATAGTTAGAGTTTGAGACTTTGATATTTCAAAATTTTAATTGCTAAAGTAATATGGTGTTTTTAATTAAAATCATTTATTTCAGATACGCATTTGCAATAGACCCTTCTAAACCAACAATTACATATTTGAATGACCCGAATAGGGAAAATAGAGCGGAGATGTGGTCACCTAGAGATATAATTGCAGTAAACCGACTTTACAACTGTAAAGGGTATCAAATGTACGAATAAGTGTGTATTAAGAACATGAAAGCTACTTCAGTTGAATCCTAAAGAATTTAGAAGTCTCTTCTGCAATATAAATTTTTGCAATTGTATTACTATTTTTATTATTATTATTATTATTATTATTATTATTATTATTATTATTATTATTATTATTATTATTATTATTATTATTATTATTATTATTATTATTATTATTATTATTATTATTATTATTATTATTACTATTATTATTATTATTATTATTTTTGTTACTATTATTATTATTATTAATTATTACTTTTGATGTCATTTTGAAATTTTTACAACTTTAATAATTCACAATTTTTTTTTGTTTAATCAGAAAAATTAATTTCAAAATTAACATTCTGATTTAATAAGCGGTATTTTATTTTTTATAACTTTTTTGTTGTTGTTTTTCTCCTTCGTTTTGTCAAGTATTTTAAATTTAAACGCAATCAGATTTCTAAAAATAGTCTCAATGCTTGATTTTAAGTCTAGTCCCTTCCCTCTATTTGCAAAGCGCATTATATTTCGAAAAAATTTTGAAATATTTTGAAAAGTTTTCATTTAATAACTTCACCCTTTACTTCATATGATTTTTTTGTTTGTTGCTTTTCTGTTGTAAACTTTTTTTTACTTAATTTTTCTACAGAGAAAAGCCTCAGGTTGTTATTATTTTCAAGATCGAGTTTCTTTTAGTTCTCATTTCAATGCAGTAAAATAAGAATACTTTTGATTTCTGGAGCTGCTACCCTCGGTTGGGGAATTTATGGATTAAACAAAGATTAGCTAATAATTCTCATATACAATCAAGGCCTCAAAACATGTACGGCACTGATTGAATTAGAATAAGGATGGTTGAGAAACATATCGAGAATAATTATTTGCTTTGTTAAAATGGACTAAGTAAATTGCTTCTCGATGCTTCAGATGTTATCAAAATCTCCTGGTTGCTTATAATAAATCCGTTGTGTCTAAATATATATAGGTACAAAACCGGATTAAGAAGAAAGCCTGAATTAGTTAAAACAGGGGCCTACTACAAATAAAAGACTCGCTGAGGTTTATATTTTGAAAATTTGGAATTTGCTAGTAAAAAGTCTTGTTATGTATCGCTTTCCTCAAAGACTTGAAGTCACTGTTATCCAGGATAATTTCCATCTATCCCATACATGATAACGCAATAGATATCGTGACGATTAATGAGGATAAGGAATTTTTGAAAATGTAGAAACAGAAAAAAAAAATTGTTTTTAATCTATGCGAAACGATTCAAGAGCACTTTCCATAAAGCATTGTTAAAATTTTTGTTTGAACTTGTGATAATATTTGAGAGCGTCAAAAATTCTATGCTCACCATAAATGTTTCATATCGCAACTCTAGGGGAAAAAAGGACGTAGCATTTTACAGTTAAAGTATGACGCAAGATTTCTGTAAAAAAATTCGGCCAGAACCTTAGTAATAAGAAGTTCATCTCTCTCGAAGCAACTTTGTAAAATCTTTTGAATGGCTTTTAATACATTACATACATTTTAGATACATCAAAATCTTTGTCTCCTCATACTTGCTCCCAGTATTTCCTCAAGCTTTGTCCCCACCCCCTACCCCATGCTTGCTGCTGATGATTCCTCAAGGTTTATGCTTCATTCTTTAGATCCTATTTAAAAAGTAGAAGAATATAACAAAAAGAAATTCTTGCTGATAATAAATGTAATCAGTTTAACAGTAACAGGTCACTCCTTTAGCCTTAAAGTATATTTCAATTTAGCATAAAGTACGAGTGTATATATTAAAATATTTATTTTCCTCTCTATATTCATAAGTTCTGATTTTTCCTGATTCGAAGGCGAGATGAATAAGCATGGTCAGTAGCTAAGCAGTATGGTACGGACATGGATTTTAAAAATTAGTGCCCCGTGATGCAGACAGCTATTTTAAGACAAGGAGGTGTACTCTTAGCTGGCCATCAGAGAAGAATTTTATGATAATAGTGTTTCTATTTGGTACTTCTAGTTGCCCATACACTTAAGATATCAGCCTCCACACACCCCAGCCCCGACCAACTCCACTTCGTTACCTTAGTTACTGAAGTATGGCTAAAAAAATCAGGTCTACTTCAAACAGATAACAACGAGGTCTATAATTTTATCAAAGTTTTCTTCATAAGATTGCCGTAAGAGTGTAGCCTATATGACTTTCATGTTAAATTAAAAAACAATTTTTTTCAAAAGGCATTTCAGCTAAAAACAGCGTGTGCCAAATCCTCTGTTAGAATTACCAACTATGAAAAGCAGAAATTTATTGTGTGGCGTTCGCTGTAAACGCAGATAAAACAGTGTCATTTGTTATTATGAGAAAAGCTACGATTTCACTCAAGAGACTTGAATTTTTTAGGAAAGTTTGGGTTTTAGCTTAAATATCATTTAAATATCATTTTACAACTAGATTAAAAATTGGAAAAAAAAGAAAGTCCATTATGGGTATTATGGGGGTTATTCATTTTTAAAATTTTAAATGTTTTTATGACCTTAATAAACTATTTAATAATTATTTTTCTAGTGTGTCAGTAATTAAAAAAGTAAGTTCGTTTTTCAGCGCTTTTTTTTAAAAAAAAAAAAACCGCTGAAAAACGAACTTTGTCGTCATTAGAAATTTGTATAATGTAAAAATCGCAGTTGCAAGCAAAATATTTAAAAACTTCTTTAAACATAAAAATTAGAAAATAATACAGTATATACTTTCTTTTTCATATAAATTGCTTGCGTAATTATTTTGTTAAAACCTAAATGCTCGATAATTCTCCATCATGTTAATGATTGAACCTCTCTTTGATGTCCTTTGTTCATGAGAAGTTTGAACCTCATTTTGATGTCTTTTTTCGATTCCTTGAAAAGCATTCATGACATCTTTAAGTTTTGCTCTCTCCTAAATTTTTAGTAAATCAAAAAATATATTAAAGAATGTAGTTAGAAGATTAACTGGTGGTAGGGTAGGTAGGTAAGTAGTAGCAGTGGTGCCATTTTATTGTACTAAAGATCATTGCTTATTGGATACGATTAAAAAAGTTTATGTATTTATTATTTTTCCATAACTTTAAGTAAGAATTTGTGAAATATTTTTAAAAATTTTTGAATTAAAGTAAAACTAGTTACCTTATCCGTCCATTTATAAGTATATTTCGGTCCACCAAACAAAAGGGAGGTAGCCATGTTAATGATCAAGAGAAAACAGAAAAGGAGTGCCACATTCATTCTATAACCGAACATGCATTTAAAAATTAAGAAAGATTTACATAAAAGCTGATTTTTACCCAAAAACGATAACTCAGCTGCAATACCTTTCTTTAGAGCTGCAGCAAAGTAAGGTTTCTTTAAAACTCAAAAAACTCGATATTACTTTCCTGCTATTTATATAATGCTTCACACCTGTTATTTATATAATGCTTCACACCTGTTATTTGTAAAACATTTTCTTTCTTTTTTTTTTAAATTCAGTTTTGTTTTTGTTTCTGGATTCTTTTAATATGCAATTTAAAACGGAATTTTTAATGTGATTAATGAAAATAGAAGGGTGGGGGATGGGGGGGGATGGGGATGGGGATGGGGGGGATGGGGATGGGGATGGGGGGGATGGGGATAGGAGGGGGAGATTTTTAGAATTTTTGAAAAAGTGTTTACTCTGAACTATAAATAAAATTTTATTTTTCAATCATTATTTTAGTTTCATATCGAAATTATTTGTGATACTTTAAATAAAAAGCTCAAGAAACCAGTTTTACCAGAGAACAGTAAAATTAAAATGACAATCCATTTTAAAATAACAATAAATATTGAGTTAGCAGCTTTTAAAGCTTTTTTTTATTATTTTTATTTGATATTGTTAGGGTAGCTATAATGTACAAAAGAGGTTTTAAACTAAAGGAAATGTGATTTTTTTTTTCGTTTGCATGGACCAGTATAATTTAATTATTCGAGAAAAAAAGTGATATTTAATAAAAAAAAAAAAAAAAAAAAAAGATTGCTTTCTTACTAATACTTATGTAAGACAATCTAAAATAGCTTCAGTTTTATAACTATGTCAAATTTCCAAATAACATAAAAGAAGAGCTGTTTAATAAAAAAAAAAAAAAAGAAAAAAAAAAAAAAATGAGTTACTAGTTCTTTAACCGCGATAAAAACTTTTAAAACTTTCAAACCAATAAAAGTGTTTGAAAAAAAAAAACCCTGTGATTTTCCTAACTTTACCTTAGCTCGCAAATCTTGGTTCGCAATGAAAAAATTGTATGAAACAGCAGTCAAAATAGATATTATAATAAATAAAAATATGGTGTACAATGAACTTTTAACACTTAAAACTAAGAACTTTAGAAACCGGGGTGCAACTGGTGAGGTTAAAGCCGATCACAATGCTGGCGTCAGCTTTTTATAAGAATGCTATTAAATCCTATTTAGCGTAAATCAGTTTGTTTTTTTTTGTTTTTTTTATTTCAAATGTATTCAACAAATTTATGAATGCATATAAATGTGTTAAAACAAAAAGATTTTCCCTTTTTTTTAAATCAGAAAAAGTTCTATTTTAATAAATTTGACGAAGTTCGATTCTTTTTAAGACTCAAAAAGAAGTTTACATTTTATTCGTTACAAACAGAAAAACGAAATGTAAATTTTTAGTTTTAATAAAATTGAGAACGACCTGACTAACGGGTTTGATTTTGATGAAATGATCAACACAAGCGGTCTATTTCTGAAAACGGACTTTTATTTACAACAATTACACTTGTCTATTTTTATTTTTTGTTGCTAAATTTTTAAAGCTCTTTCTGAGTGTTGTTATAAACTTTTAGGTGTTTGATTTCTTCCTTTTTTTTTTCTCGTTTTGTGCTTTTAAGAGCTGACGCAGCAACATTTTTTCCATTTCAAACTTCTTTGTTGGCATCTTTTCATTTAACTTTTGTGTTGTCAGCCACAAAAGATCGTTCAGTATCGTAAGGTTATTTTATTTATTTATTTTTTTTCTCTTCGCTAAACAAAGAGGTGTTAAACGATCTCTAAGCAGGTTGAGAACTAACTTGAACAAAACCCGTTCAAATAAAACTTTTCAGCTTCCACCTAACCTGATTGGCTGATAATAAATATTTGGAGCACCACCTCTATTCCATCTTGTCTTTCATCCAAATTATGCACCTAATAAACGACATTAATCTATTTAAACCATTCATTAACTTTCCTCGATTGAGATGACAACAACCTTACACCTTGCATATCATTAGCTATTCTTTCACAAATGTAGTTTTCATATTGTATCATATGAAGTTTTTTCCCGGACCAAAAACGATGATTTGCTCAGATTTAGGTATATCGTTCTTAATTTACCCAAATCAGCAGGTCCATGTCTTTTTTTCACTTTGCAAAAAATAGTCGATTTCACCTTTTTAAAACTTTGAGCGGCTCCTGAGACATTTTTTTATCGTTAACAGCTTTAACATGGAGTTGAATATCTCTTTTTTTTTCTTTTTTTTTCTTTTTTTTTTGTTTGTTTTTGAGATGTTCTTTATGTTGTTTTAAGACTAAATACTTGCCATTTTGACTTTAAAAACACATTTCAACTTTATTGAATATGACCTTGTTTAAAGAATTTTTCTCATTAAAAATTTATTAAATTTATTAAAAGTATCTACTTGGCCTAGCAAATCTACACAGAGCGTCAATGATGCTCTTAAACCACCCAGATATCAATTACCGCAGTGGCTACTGCAGTAATTGAAAAAAATGTGAAAATTGTTATTTTTTGAATATAATCCTGCACATTTGAAATTTTTATTTGAAGAATTCATATCTGGTATTATTTTTTTTTAAATGTTTAAATTATGGTTTTATCGAAATACTATTCTTAATTGACAGTTTATAGACTTTTAATGTAACAAAATACATACAAGTAACATATGCTATAACAGATAAAGAAAGGTGTGACCATCAGCCCTGTTTTTTTGTAGAAAGCAAATACAAAAAAACACTTTAATAAATATTATTTATGCATGGAACACTTTAACAAAGTCCTTTCATTTTTTTTCAATAAATAGTATATTTTATTTCAAGATACTGTTTCCCGATTACGCGATGGTGTTAGTATAAAACCATTTCTTCTTAACCACATACTGAATTAGGGCAACTTTAATTGCATTAAGTTGGGCTAAAGAAATCGACGAAAAAATGTTTTATGAGGCAAAAGAGGATTTCCTGTGGTTATTTTCTTTCCCCTTTCCTTGAATTTTCCCCAAATTAATAAAGTTTTATGAGGCAAATAATAAAGTCCATCCAAGCAACTTTTCATCTTTAACATTTTTTTTTTAACTTTTCATCTTTTTCATTTTTAATAACAGAGATATTTTTGATATCTCTGTTGTTAAAGTTATTGAAAAACGTTTTGTTAGGCATTTGATGTAATTGTCAACTATATCAGTATTTGATTTGATTGAATTGACATTTCTGACAGACATGTAAATGTTGTAGGATGGTATCATGAGGTTTCAGTAATATATATTTCAGAAGTTCTTCCTATAGAAGCAATTGAACATTCCATTAGAAAATTCCATTAGAATATTCACACCAATAATACTATCTTTGCTCTTCAGCAACCAATTTAGTTTTTAGTCGTCCTGTAAGTCTTTTAAAAATTTCCAATTCTCAAGAAACCTTCAAAAGCAATTTAAATGGAACAATTCAAAGTCACGAAACTTGATGTTTCGGGATGCTGTCTTTAAATAGAATTTTTTTCCACCAAATGTATTTTTTTTTGTGATAAGTTTTAGTTATTGACAAGAATTAGTTATCTTGAATACATACAGCTAGTGTTTCAGAAACAATGATTGGGACTACGTTAAAATATAGAGACTCTTCTCATTAGAATTCAAACATTCGTTCACCATTTTAATATAAATTGCTCTTGAACAAGTTTTCCAGATGTTTTTAATTCAACAATTCAGAACTCCTCAACTAATAAATCTTTCAACTTTTTCAGCGACTTAGAAATCCTCCAATTATTTTTTGAAGAGCGGTAAAAACCACTTTCGTTCTCGTTCCTTCTGATAGGAATTCTTTATTTACTTCAAAACCTGAAGTTTTTAAAAACCACTAAAAACATTTAGCGATTCTCATCTTGAATTAAGTTGTACGAAACGCCGAAACTCTAAGAAACTAAGATTTCATAATAGTTAGTAAACTGATATAAATTTGTTTGTTGTTATTTGAAAACCCAATAAAGACCTGTTTTTAGAAAAAATGACCAAAATATTTTGTTAAACAGTAGCACGAAAATGCATGAGAAGTACTGTTAAAGGTGGTAAATCTTTCATCGACAGAAACTATTTTACTGAAATCATCAAAAAATTCTGGATCTGAATTCCAAGGATTAAATGATAAAAAAATTAATTTTCAATCATCCTGAAGGAAAAGAGAAAAAAAACTCTTTATGTATATATTTACATATATAATTAAAGACTCGTTTACAAACATTAGATGCTAAAAAAAGAAACTTCCCAAAATATGTGATTTAGGACAATGTTACAGTGATCTTTAGCATTCGGCAAGTGCTATTAGGACTAATATCAACAATCCAAGTATTTCATCATTTAACTCTGGAACAACAAAAAGGCTTATTTTACTATGAAAACGTACGTGACGTTGTTTTTAAATAATATTCTTTCGAAGGATTATTGTTACGTTTACGTCCTTTCAACACTTTTTCAATTAACATGGTAGTAAAATCTCGTTACTTACAAAAATTCATTTTGGAGTTTTTAGCATCAACTCACAAAAATCATCTCAAAACATAAAAAAAAAAAAATTCTCAAGAAATAAAAACATAAATAAATTATTAAACCTGACATACTGACTGTTTAACAAATGGAATTTGAATTTTCATGCTTCCGAAATGTTTATAAGTTCTTCTTCCAATTGAAAATTCAACAAAGACTAATGTATTTGTAATGGATAAACTGCAACTCTTTTCTTGAGACATCTTTTTTGGATAATCAAAGTTAAATGGGTGGTTTAAAGCGGAAAAAAGACTCATTCTCTCCGCTTATGTCGAGATTTTTTGAAAAGCCTTGTCAAGTATTCAATCATTTAAAGATACTATTCTAGTACTATCAAGAAATAAAAAATAAGCTAGCATCAAGAATTAAGTATTAAAAAAGTATGCAGAAAAGAAAATTATTCGATTTCTTCATATATTTTAATTCATCATTTTCCCAATTTTCAAAATGCCAAATAACTGCTAAATAATTGGCAAGCAAGTTGGAAAGATGCATTATAAACAAAGTTAAAAGCAAGAGTTGAAGCTGCAACGGTTTCGAGCTGAAACGGCTTCTTGCTATATGTAAGGCCATTGTTATATGTAACGGCTTCTTGCTATATGTAAGGATATATATTAACTAGATGTCTAACTTCCGAAAAAAAGTTCAGCAAATTTTTTTTGCCACCAGCATATGATTGGATAATAACTTGTTTTGCCACCAGCATCTGATTGGTTAACAGATATTACGGAAAAACGAATAGCAAAAATAAAACAAAACATCGCCAGAAATTTTTCTTCTTTCCTGCGGCTACCGGATTTACATCCTTCAAAAACATGCTTCACATTTTCTAACGGAATTTATGTGAAGTTAGATATCTAGTTTATATATATATCATAGTGTAAGGCAGATGCAACTGTCAGTTCTACTGTATTCGAGTCATTTCTTTCTGGATTTTCTAAATTATATTTGGCTCCACGTTATTATTACTATTCCTGATATAAAATAATTGCATATCAATCAAAAGACTTTTTTAACTTAACACATCCATGAATACAATGTATATTTACCTTCTCGAAAATAAGTCTGTCAACCTCCTCGGTAACTTTTTACAATCTACTTGCATACGTTTTCTACTTTCAACTTCGAAATTTAACGTGCGAATAACTTTTTAAGCTTTGATTTTTAAAAAGAATAATGTCATTTGAATGTTGTTTAGGGGAGAACGGGACTAGTTGGCTGCAGTTTTAGCTTTTGAGCTAAGCTCTTTTCTGGGTGAACATTTTTGAAGATATCAAATATGTTGTTTAAAAGAATATGGATTTGGCAAGACTTTTCAAGTGTCAAAAAATATTTTAAAAAAATATTGGTGGCCCAAAAAGGACTTCCAAAACAAAATAAAAAAATATGTACCAACTTACTCCGAACCAGGATAAGTTGCCTATACTCTCAGGGTAAGTTGGCATACCGTATAAAAAGAGACAAGTTTAGCAACATTAAGCATCTTTTTCTAGTGCATCTTTTTTATGAAAACTTTTGCTAATTTTTATCCAATAATTTTTTTTGACCTTAACTTTTACTGCCCTTCAGTCGATCGAATAGACTTTCCTTCTATAAAAATAGCATCATTAGCATTTTTTGTAACATTTTTAGAATTTACAGGCCTGTCTACTTTTATGATTTCGCATGTCTGTAGATCTGCAGTGTTATATAACTTTTGTGAATTTACGACCAGTGTAAAAAAACAACAACTTTTACTAAAAAGAAATTCCACAGGCCACAGTTACGATGGCCCCAATAATAATTCTGAATATTTTGTGTAAAATCTCATTAGGGCATCCTTTACTTTTTTAACTTATATTAACAGGATCGCCCCCAAAGACTTTTTTGCCTTTAGGTACACACATTAAGGTTGGGCATATATAAATTTATTAAAGTAAAAGCAACATTTGTAAAAATAGACCTGATTTTTGCAAATGATAACTTATATAGGGAGGGGGGAGCGAAATTCAAAATGTTTTTTATCAGATTGGATGTCAATAAAAATGGACTTTTCTGAAAAAGTTGGAGTGGTGCCCAACTCTTTTCATAAAACTTTTTTCATGACAGTAAATATTTTTTAAACTTTCATTAATGAAAATGTATTATTAAGCATTAAGGAAAATTAACTTTACCTTCCCTCTCAACACCTTTTGTGTGAACAGTGAAGAACTACCAGGATGCTCCAGGAACTATTCTAGATCATTAATATTCATTTGACTGGTTAAGTTGGGTTCATAGGCTTCTTTCATTGTTATACGGGTTAGGAAATTTGGTTGTTTGCAAGTTTAAATTATGAACCTTGTATGCTCTGGAAGCTAGGCTTTCCATTTTCTGATTTTTTCAAATTTCAAAAATTTTGTTAACACCAAAGTCCCTTTCAATCTTGTTTTTCCTGCAAAGTTATGTTTGCAATAAGATTTCAGAATGAGAATACCATACTGAAGATCTCACATATTTTTCAATAAATATCTGTACTTTTTTATTTTGAATTTCGAAAAGGGTAGTGAGTTCAAGATGTGCCATGGCTCCTCTATCCAACTATGTTTCACTTTGATTTGGAACCACATAGAGAAGTAAACTGATACAGGAAACTTTAACTCTAAGTTTTTTAACTCATCTCCCTCTAATCCATATTAGCAAACTCACAATAAAAGTAAAGAAAAATCGGCGTCACTGCAGTTTCTCTTCCCCCCCCCCTCCCCCTCCCCCCTCTTTTTTTTTTATGATTGTTTATGATAGAGAATTTTACGCTGATTCAGAAATATACAAAAACATAGACCTGAAAATTAATGGAAAGTGCTCTAATTCGAAGTCAAAGTTTTAAAAAATTCCACTAAAAACCCTAATATTCCCCATTTTTTAAAAATCTTTTTCTAAACGCTTTCATTAATCCGGTCAAAATAAACATTTCAATTTACAATAATTCGCATAAAGCTGAAAATTGGTACATACCTTTAGGATATTATTACAAATAAAATATTAAAAGTCCCCACCGATCCCATATCTGCAAAAAAAGTTATTAAAGGTTATAGGTTGAAAAAAATAGTTTTTTCTTTTTTTCCAATTAATAATAAGTTTTATCATAATAAAGATCAAACAAAAGTATTGCATCATGAAAGTATTTAATAAAATTGCCTTAATACATTTTTATAAGAATCATTATTCCTGAGATATTGAAATGCTTGCGAAAATATATTGCGAGAAGATATTGCAAGAATATATTGCGAGAAAATATATAGCGAAAATATATTAATTATATGGCGATTTTATATAAAATACATTGCTAGAAAAGACATTGCAATTCTTGTGAAATTACGAAATTAATATTCATATAATATAATATAAATATTACGAAATTAATATACATATAAATAATATATATATATATATATATATATATATATATATATATATATATATATATATATATATATATATATATATATATATATATTGCATTTATTATATATTATTAAATGCATATTATGTATTATATATTCGTATTATTGTGATATATTATATATTAGCATATTCTTCGCTTTCTTCTTCTTCGAAGTCATCTTCTTTTTCAAGCTGGATATGTGAAAAAGATACATCAATTGTCTCCTCATTGATAGCATCAAAATCATCATTTATTGAATTTGATTCAACGTTGGAGCAAGACTGGCGTCGGCAATTAGTACACACCGATAAACATAATAACCCGACTTTTTTACAGCTACATTTTGCATTACAACCCTTTTTGCAATTGCAGAAGATGGTGTTGAGAAGTCTTTCCGGAGCTGGTGGAAGTAAAGTGTCAATCGGCTCTAATGTATTATCTACTAATTTCCAACCCCAGTCAAATGGGTCCAGTTGATTGCCTAGCCATACTTGAACTTGATAATATACTCGATACAAGTGTTGACTTGAAGAAGCAGGTGTTAGAGGTTTATGATTATCCTCATACATCAAAGTGTCATTGTAGGATGCGCATAAACCAAAAGACGAAAAGATTTGTATAACAAGTTTGGAACCGTCGATGGAAAAATACTGAGAGACCCAATTGCAATTTTGATTTAAAAGAGCTAGGCCTAACAACAGACATAATGCTGTGGCTGATACTTGTACAAACTAATTTTAAATGTTCTAATTTAGATCGTTTATTTTTCAAAATAGCTTGCTCTAAAAAATAAGTCAATGACTCTGGAATATCGCTGTTAATATCTTCAAACATTTGACTAGGCGAGGGATAATTGGTATTATCAAATACCAATGATTGAATGTCCTCTCGAATGATTGCTGCCGCAGTTTTCAAAATTCGAAATCGTTCTTCTTCTTTATTTTGGCTTTTCTTCTCATACCAAGCTTGGTTAAGAATATTGCTTAGATTGTCAAAAAAACAGATAAACGATAATTTTCCCGGTTTTTCAGTGATAATAATTTTATTACCGAACTTCAACTTTAATCGTGTCTTAATTGTTCTGTTATCTAAATGTGGATTTTTGCAAATATTTTTTAGTTCTTCTAATGAAAATTGGCAGTCATCGCTATTTTCAATTTATTTAAATATTTCTTCCATCGCAACATTTGTAGATTCATCTTGAGGACGACCGATTTTACACCCATTGGTTGGTCTCAAGAAAGAATTATAACAGGTATTATGATATTTAGCCTCAGCAGCAACTAAATCAAATTCATATTCAATGCGTGCAGTAACCTTTTTTGCTTCCTCGTCAAAACGATTCCATGCTACCTTCAGAATTGGTTCTTTAAATTCAAGTCGCAACTTTATGAATTTTACGCCGAACTTTCTTCGCTTTCTTCTTCTCGGCCTCCTCGTTTGCTTCATCGCCGCAAAATAAGCAACATCTTTTTAAACAAAAAAGTGATTCACTTACGCGCGCTCTGGTACGAGGTGGACTATTTTCAGATGTGCTGACTTGATCTATGTCTTGCTGTCTTTTTATTGCAACAATAGTACTCTTCCGAGTATACTTTTTACGGCACACCACATGAATCGTTACAGACTTCAGATCTTTCAGGTATTCATAAAACCCGTCACTTCTTTTAACACTTGTATGAATCAAAGTCTTCATTTTACGTACAACAACAACAGTTTCACTTGCTATTAAAAGTTTACTACGTGTAAAACATAGTTGCGACATTTTAATAAAAGTATTAAACGGTTCCAATCGTTATAAAAAATACTGCTCGATACTCTTAACTGCAATGGAACGTTCAACGCTAAAAGTATTTCATCGTTCGTAACTTTGTTCCAAGAATTTTGCGAAGTCAGACGAGAAAAATCAGTTGAAAAAATTAGTTGAAAAAAGCATTTTTCATTGTTCTTATACAAGTTCAAAGAAAAGCCGACGAAACAGTTTATTCAAAAATGCGTTAAGATGCTGTTCGCTTTTGTTTGATCTATTTTTATGATTAAAACTTTCCTTTCTTTTTTTTTAAAAAAAAAAAATTTTTTTTAAAACCTTAATCCTTGAATAACTTTTTTTGCAGATATGGGATCGATGGGGACTTTTAATACTTTATTTGTAATAATGTGCTCAAGGTATGTACAAATTTTCAGCTCTATGCGAATTATTGCAAATCTACAACTATTTTTTTGTCTATTTTGACCGGATTACATTTTTAACGAAAATTAATTACCGTTACATTGCACAAATAGCAGAGCTGGTTTCCATCAGCCCTAGCATTATTATTTTAGAGTATTATAACGAAATGAAATTAATGGAAGATTTCAAGTAAAGGTTGAATGTGAGAATGTAGACAAATTGATGAATAGTAATTATTGTATTGTACGCTGGGTTTTTTTATTAAGAAAAGCGGTTTGTAAATTTTAAATGTGATAAAACGGTTAAGAACTAAATTTCAAAAATTCTTCTTTTAGGAAACAAAACTGTTGAATTCTTTTTTAAAACTTATTACAAATGTGTATTACTTGCATTATAGTTAATTCTCTAATAAATCAAAAAACGGCTATTTTCATAGCCACAAAAAATTGCGCAAGATAAATATACTTTAACGACTTTTATAACGTAAAAACCATGCATTTAGATATGAAGTTTGAAACTTCATATCTGAATGCAGCAGAAGTTGTATTTTGAATGTTAATATAATTTTGCTCTACTTTAAAATCCTTACTTTTACCTAAGACATCAGTATTTTTTGTGTACTTTGAACATTTTAAGAAACTATTAGAATATCCTTCTTCGATGGTACATTCTTCCAAAAACTTCTTTTAATTGCTACATGTTCACAAAAACTTCTTTTAAAATAATACAGTTTAACACCTCCTTATCTTTGATCTGCTTCATATCATCCTATTTCTTACTAATTCGCTCTATTTCCTTTCATTTCCATGTAATCTCTTTATAATCTTTAGATCCTATCATAACTTGAGTTTTCTTCCTCTCTTTTGTTCTCTGCGCTTACATAAATTCTAATTATATCAACGGAATCCTCGCTAATTTTTCACATGTACAATTGATGCGAACTTTTCTTTCACATCCCTGACAATTTGATTCATTAGAGATAAGAATAGAACATTTGCAGTTAGTTACATCAAAGTGTTGCAACATACCCAGCTAGCCAGCCCATAAGGTACACGGGTGGGTCCCGGCCGGGCCGCAGGATCTGGCTCGTACGGGTAACCCAGACTGATCCCGCCGTTTTTTGTCCGCGAGATCCAGACGGGACCCGTCCGGGATTCCCGCCAGAAAACACAAACAAGACCCAGCAAACAGAACCCATACGGAACCCAGTTGGTATTCAGCTAGGATAACCCACATGAATCCCACAATTATCCCAGGTATTATAGGTATAATGATAATTATTATTACCAATATTGTTATTATCATTATTATTATTGTTATTACTATTATTATTATTGTTATCATTATCATTATTATTATTATTATTATTATTATTATTATTATTATTATTATTATTATTATTATTATTATTATTATTATTATTATTATTATTATTATTATTATTATTATTATTATTATTATTATTATTATTATTATTATTATTATTATTATTATTATTGTTATTATTATTATTATTATTATTATTATCATTATTATTATTATTATTATTATTATTATTATTATTATTATTATTATTATTATTATTATTATTATTGTTATTATTATTATTATTATTATTATTATTATTACTTTTATTATTATTATCATTATTATTATTATTATTATTATTATTATTATTATTATTATTATTATTATTATTATTATTATTATTATTATTATTATTATTATTATTATTATTATTGTTATTATTATTATTATTATTATTATTATTATTATTATTATTATTATTATTATTATTATTATTATTATTATTATTATTATTATTATTATTATTATTATTATTATTATTATTATTATTATTATTATTATTATTATTATTATTATTATTATTATTATTATTATTATCACTATGTAACATTACTACTAGAAAAGGAGAGTTCTGGGACAAACCCATTTTTGATCTCCGTTTTGTATTTTTTTGATAATTGAGGGGTGTGAAAATGTTTTGATGATTTTGGGGTGTCGGGAAAACGTTTTTTCATGACGTGATAAAGCATCATGAAAAAAAATTTAATTTTTGCAAAGGTGTTTGAATCTTGCGCGAAAAATTTCTTTTTTTATTTGTTCTTGTTTTTGTTCTTGTTTTTCTTCAAGTTTTTGTTTGAGAATTGATTTGTAAATTCCAATTTCGTGCCATCCAACTCCTTTGCTCCTTAAATATTCAATGGGGTCAAGTGTTTTTATGCTTTTGATTTTTCCGTCCTCATTTCTCAAGATCCTTGTTTTTCCGTTCATTTTATTATGTCAAGAAAAAAAAAAATTTTTTTAAAGGATTTTTGAGAATGGGTCCGAGAAGAAATTAAGATAAGATGGGCACATATTTTCTGTCTCTTTTGAAGTATAATCCATCTTTGAGTGAGCTTCCTGTGACCCAGGGTGTTAAAAACAGTCCGTCTCCTTTGTATGTGGCAATTTTCATTCCTTTTCCATTGCTTTTGAGGTAAGCAATACCATTTCCAACAATTTTTTCGATCAAAGTGGGCGCAAGAGCTCCCAATAAAGGTAAAAGAAGAAATCCTCCTTCTGATTTTATTCCATTTCCTAAAATTTTGTCGATCATATTGGAACCAAGAGAAGAGGCAACACCTCCCAAAGCGGCCTTGCCAAAAACTGGGACGGCTTTGGCTGCAACCCTTCCCAATAAAGGCAAAAGAGCACCAAGAAATCCTCCTTCAACTTTTGCGTTGTGTTCCAATTGAGTTTTGCTCATTTTTATGGTGACTCCAACTCCTCGATGGAGAGCGTCCACAATTTTTCGGTGTTGGCTTTCTGTTAAAAGCAAAATGTCGTTTCCGTGAAGATTATCATTTGAAATGCGGATGCTCGCGGGTTTTCCTTCAATGATTGATTTTTTTATTTTGTCGATCTGTCCCTGAGACACATTTAATTTGACACGAATGTAATTGCTCATTTTTAAAATGCCTGAAAAAAATTTATTTCACTTCTCGAATGTGATAACGGATCGTGATGTCCTCGCCGCGAAAGTCGATTAGATTTCCGTTTCGATCGACAATGCGTGTGATCATCGTGGAAATTTCGGGTACTTTGACAGGGAGGTAAACCAAATGGGTGGGTCTTTCGATGATTTTAAAGCCAGGACCCACAGAGGGGTAAAAGGAGTAAATGCAATTTAATTGCGAGCCATTGATGTATGCTGACCCGATGACGTTGTTGACGATTCTGATCGTGTTGACGTTTGTGATTCTGACAATGTCGTCGGACTCGTATTCGGAATTGGAGTCTAATTTTCTTTTTGTGAAGCCCAAAAGGGAGGCGATGCTGTTTTCGACGTTCAGGTCCATCAAATAATTCAATCCAAGTTTGATGGTTGATTTTAAAGTGTTTGAATTGGATCCAATCTTGATGTTTTCTGGTAACTGATTTTATTTGTGGTGACGTAACTTGCGCTTTGAGACGCATAATTTTTGATTGTGTTTGAGACGGTTTTTTGCAAATAATTGTTGATGTCGATGATGTCGTAGCTTCCTTCTGGAATGACGACGTTTTCCCAATTGGCACCGTTGGTCATGCTGTACCTGAAAGAATTGTTTTTGCTGGTGATGTTTGGAAAGCTGTTGTACGTCTCAAGACCGAGAAAAGCCATCTCATATTTTTTTTCTTTTTCAAAAACGATTTTGTCCAAAAATTCTGTTTGAATTATGTTGGATGTTCCATCCACATCGATGATTATTCCTGACATTTTTTTAATGGGTGAATTTTTTTTTAAATAGGTTTTTTTGTTGCACCAAAAATGTCAAGTCCGATTCGATATTTTCCCTCGTTTTTTTTTGAAGTTAAATCGATAACAGCAAATCCGTAATCTTTCTCCCAGCATTTATTGCAAAAATCTTTGAAAACTTCTTTTGGCATGTCTCGAGAAGCATAAAATCGATAAATGAAATCGACAGTATTATTGTCTTGAGGAAAGAGACAAATAAAGTTTGCATTTTTCCGTATGGTTCGTCCTGGGAGCTCGAAATAATTTTGAGAGAGGTAAAACATGTCGACTTTGGAGTGTCTTCCTCGCATATAATAGGATTCGCATTTGTTTTGCTTAGCATCTAACAAGTCGTCAAAGATAATTAAACTTTTTTTGGTTTTATCAAGATATTCAGGTTCAGGCACATCTTCATCCGTTTCGAAAAATTGACACTCTATGCCTTCGGTTTTGGAATAATTTTTTGAAAAGTCGTTTATGATAGATTCATGGTTTAAATTTAATTTTATCATTTCTTTTTGTAAATTGGGAGTGAGCATACTTAGAATAATTTTTTTTGGCAGTTCATTCTCAAACCCTCTTTTCATTATTTGGTACTCGGGTTGAAAAAGAGATTTGCCAAAAATCTGCAAATGGTTATAATCCAACCATTCAGGCTGAAGCAGCAAATTGAGAAGCAACGTTGTTTTTCCACACCCAGATTCACCAACGATGATTCCTCGAATGCTTCTTGGAAAAAGCTTGCCGTTGTTTCTTTCATTTTCATTATTAATATATCTCAAATCGATAATTGACATTTTTTTTTTAATTTAAAAAATATTTTTTTTAAAATAAAAATGTATTGTGTCAAATGCAAAAGGAAAACAGAAACGATCCATTTGAGAAATGAGAGGACAAAAAACAACAGAAACATGATCAAAGGAACTTGTGACTCTTGTGGAACGACCAAATGCCAGTTTGTTTCTTCGTCAACAAAAGGGGGAGACTTGGTCGAATCGATCAACAATTTTTCAAAAAAAATAAAGCTTCCGTGGGCAAAATTTCCTGGAGAAATGCATGTTCCAGGAATGAATTTTGCAGGGCCTGGCACAAACCTGGACAAAAGGCTCACATCCACTGACATGTATCAGGAGTGGAGCAAACCGGTGGATCGAGTGGACAATGCGACATATCACCACGATTTGGCATATAAATATTTAAACGACGTTCAAAGCAGAACTTTGGCAGATCAAATGATGCTTGAAGAAATGAACTCCATTCCAAACCCCACTCAAAAAGAAATAAACGAAAGAAAACTTATCGCTCCCATCATCAAAGCCAAAGCCAAATTCGGACTGGGTGTCTCAAAAAAAAAAAAATTCCCCTGAAATGGACGGATCAGCTTGCAGAAGAGCTTCACAAACCGGTCATTCATCATTTTAAAAAAAGAAAAGTGTTTGTGAACGACATCGATGAAATATGGGCTGTCGATTTGGTTGACATGCAATCGTTTTCAAAATTCAACAATGGAATAAAATATTTGCTCATGGTGATCGACGTGTTTTCAAAGTATGGATGGATCGTTCCGTTGAAAAGCAAAACGGGTCTTGAAGTGGCTGAAGCGTTGAAAAAGATTTTTGGTGAAAGAAAGTGCGTCAAAATGTGGGTGGACAAAGGAAAAGAGTTTTACAACAAGCACGTGAAAGCGTTGGGTGTTCAATTGTACTCCACTGAAAACGAGGAAAAAAGTTGCGTCGTTGAGAGATGGAACAGAACGATGAAAGAAAAAATGTTTAAATATTTTTCAGCCAACAGCACCAATAAATACATTGACGTTTTGGACGAAATGGTGAAAAATTACAACAGCACAAAGCACTCGTCCATCAAAATGACACCAATTGAAGCCAGCGATGAAAAGAATAAAAATATGGTCAGGATGAACCTGAATGGAAAGATGCCAAAAGAAAGACCAGAGCCGAAATTTTTAATGGGAGACAAAGTGAGGATCATAAAAAAGAAACCCCATTTTGAAAAAGGGTACACGCCGAGATGGACTGAGGAGGTTTTCACAGTGTCAAAAATTCAAAGAACGGATCCACCCACGTACAAGATTGTCGACGCCAACGGTGAAGACATTCAAGGCACTTTTTATGAGCAGGAGATGCAAAAGACGCATCAAGAAATATTCAGGATTGAAAAAATCGTTCGCAGAACAAAAAGCAAATCACTGGTCAAATGGAAAGGATATCCAGACTCGTTCAACTCATGGGTGGACAATAATGAATTGATCCGTTTGAAAAAAATGAGTTAAAAAAATTTTCTTTTCATATAAAAAAGATGAATTTCGTAACGATTGAGAATTTTGATGACAGCAAATTGTCCGTTGGAGAGATTTATTCAGCAACCAAACCCATTCAGTACCAAAAGATTCCGCTTTTTTATGAGTACCCATCTGGAAAAGGTCCTTTTGTTTTGAGAACACCCGTTTTGTTTTCTCTGGGTGTGTTTGAGAACTGCAATTTTGGAACGAAAGAGCTGGAGGGATACTCGATGTCCTTTCTCGGTTTCAATGAAAAAAATGGAATGAGCGAAAAAGAAAAAAAGTTCATCGAGGTGACTGAAAAAATATCAGAATTTCTTCGTGAAAAAGTCAAGGAAATGATTCCAACTTTGAAAAAAGGAGGAAGAACAAAAAAAATAATGACAGAGGATTTGTCCATTTTCAAAAACAAAGAAGATAATCCAAACGCAGCTCCCATTTTTTTCGGAAAATTGTTTGCAAATAAAAGTGAAAAAAACATTGAGGTTTCTTCTTTGTTTTTCAAAAAGGAGAACAAAAAGATGGTTAAAGTGAATCCTTTGGAGTATGTTCGACAAAAGTGTTTTGTCGTCGCCTCTTTGAGAATCGAAGGTGTTTTTGTTGGAGCGCAGATCGAGTCCATTCAGGTTAGGATTCCCGAAGTGGTCATTGCAAAAAATGAGACTTCAGTCCAAAGCATCATGGGTGATGATTTGGATTTGGGGGAAATGGAATCTGACGAAGAAATGTGAAAAAATAAAATGAGTTAAAAAAATTTTCTTTTCATATTAAAAATGTATATCCAACGAATGTCGCAAAACGGAGCCAATTTCAACGCGCAAACTGACGAAAACGGTCGTCTCAAAATCGTTCAATTGCTCTTGCAAAACGGAGCCGACGTCAACGCGCAAACTGACGAAAACAAAACGCCGCTGCACATTGCCTCTAAAAACGGTCATCTCAAAATCGTTCAATTGCTATTGCAAAACGGAGCCGATGTCAACGCTTTAGACAAAAGCAAATGGACTCCGTTACACTTTGCATCTCGCAAAGGTCATCTTGCCGTCGTCCAATTGCTGTTGCAAAACGGTGCCGACGTTAACACAAAGTGCAACAGCATGTGGAAACCACTGACCATAGCAGCTCAAAAAGGTTATCTTGCAGTCTCCAAATTATTGTTGGAAAACGGGGCCGATGTGAACGCGCAAACTTACGAAAAATGCACGTCGCTGCATTTGGCCAGTCTTTACGGTCATATCGGAATCGTCAAACTGTTGTTGCAACAGGGGGCTGATGTGAACGCGCGAAATGATCATCGAGTAACACCGCTTGACATGGCATCTCATAACAACCATGATGAAGTGATTGAATTGCTTTTGCAAAACGGAGCCAGCGAGTGAAAACACGAAGAAAAAAAAATGAAAATAAAATGAGTTAAAACATTTTCTTTTCATATTAAAAATGCATGCCCCTCACAAGTTTTTTAAAAACGTCTCCTCGGCAGAGAAACACGCTGATTCGAGTTCGGAGATCTCGAAAATGTATTTGGGACACATGGATGAGAGGATCAAAGTGTTGGAGAGATTCAAAGAGTCGGATCGAACCAAAAATTTGGAAAATTTGGTGGAACGGATCAAAGAGCTGGAAGATTTGGTTGAGACAATTAAAAACCTGCAAAAAAAGACATCGCAAAATATTGTTGTGGCAAAAAAAGATTTGGATCATCCAAATTGTTATGACATAAAAGGCCATCATGAGATTTTTGCTCAGAAAGACATAAAATTTGCTGCTCTTTCTCTCACGACAATATCGTTGTCTGTTGGATTGAGTTTTGACAAAGGAATTGCTGTCGTCACTTTGATGAATAAAATAAGTGACAAATTAAACTTTTTCAAAAACGATGTGATTTTTTCAGAGTCTGTGGATGACGTCATTTTGGATGTGAGTAACAACAGCACCAATGACGTCATCATCAAAAAAGGTGAAAAGCTTTGCAAAATAAATCACATCAATTCGAATTAAAAAAATCTGTATTTGTTAAAAAGATGGAGATAATAAAAAACACTGAAAAAATTTATCCAGTTCTTCCAACGGCACCATCTGATGACTCTTTTCGTCTTCAAAAAATAGGTGAGATCCAAAAAGAAATGGAGAATGAAAAAGTGAAAAGAATGGCTTTGAGCAAAAAGTACCATCGAGTGGCCAAAATTATTCGTTTCGCAGACGATGGGTTGCAAACGTTGTGCATTGGTTTGGGGATTACAGGCATTGCACTTTTGTCAACCGTTGTTGCCACTCCAGTTTCGATTGCATGCGAGGGGGTTGCAATTGGATTGGGGGCTTTGTCCATTTTTGGAAACCATCAAAACAAAAAAATGTTGCTGAAGGCTGAGAAGCACGAAAAAATAAAAGTTCTTTCCGAGTCAAAATTGAACACGATTAGCAATCACATTTCAAAATCGCTCAAGGACGGGTTTGTGAGCGATTCCGAATACGAACTCATCCTCGGTGAGCTTCAAAAATTTAAAAACATGACCGAAGAAATCCGAACAAAAGCAAAAAGCAGCATTGACGAATTGACAAAAGAGTTGTTGATCCAAAAAGGAAGAGAAGAAGCCATTCAAGCATTTAACAATCTTTACAAAAAGTGAACGCAAACGCAAACGCAAACGCAAACGCAAACTCGTTTGTGTTTAAGTTTTTTTTCTCAGTATTTTAAAAATGGAGTTCTTTAAAATACATGACCCGAAAAAGAGAGATGAGATTGTGAAAATTTACATGGCCAACAGGGAAAAGATTTACAATGAGAGCCTCAACACAAACATTTCAGATGCAAATTATCAGACTGATTTGTCCAAGTTTTTCAAACCGCTCATCAAGAGCAACGAAAAAGTGAAAAGCGAGCTGAAAAGCATTGCATACAGAGAGGTTGGCAACAGTCCACTGGCTTTGACTTATCCAGAAAGTGAGACGTCTTTTGAAAGTTCAAAAAGTGATGAAAAAGCGTTTGGAAAAATTAATGTTGGAAATACAGCATTGGAATATTTGTCAAAATACGCTGCAAAAAAATTTTCTGCAGACAGAGTTTTTGGAATTCACGCAAAAGAACGAGGAAAAATGTTTATTGGGAACAAAGAAATTACCATCAATGAAAACGACGTCATTATTGATGGAAAAAAGTTCGAGGGCACTTTAGGTTTTTGGGAGTTGATCACAAGGTCCAGACCTGATATGACAAAGGTAACAGACGAGGACTTGAAAAATTATGAAAAAATATTGGTCGAAACGCATGCAATGGAGAGAGAAGAGAAACCAACCGTGCCAAAAGCTTCGAAAAGCGAAAAGTGGGAAACGATTGTTTCAAAAATTTGGGAAAAAAATTACACAAAAACGAGGGGAAAAAAAGGTCACGGAGTGATCATTCTTCCAAGCGATCCAAATGCTCTTGTTCAAAGACTAAGCTTGAGCATCGCCGCTGGTCATGCTGTAAATATCGCATCGAGAAACGAAGCTGTGGCCATTTGTGACGAGCTTTTGAGGCAGGGGGAAATCAACAAAGATGAATATCGATCGATTCAAAAATACATCGAGTCGTGAAACACGGATCTAAAAAAAATATTTTCTCATTTTTAAAATGCTCATTGTGAACAACAGAAGATATATTAAAAAGAACGTCGTCGGAGGAGGAGGGATCGTGGACACGTTTAAAAATTTTTTGAGGAGAATGATGGCTTCAAACGCATCGAGATCTTCTCTTCATTTATTGAGGAAAGCAGCAGCAAGCGAAATTGGAAGAGAAGCGATCACCGCCGCCAAATCTGCCGGAAAAGAATTGGCCTCTTCTGCCATATCCACCGCCAGAGACGTTGCCATCGACAAAGGAAAAAAAGCGATTGAAAAAGTTTACGCCAAGACAGGAACACCAAATCCATTAGTCAACACGATTTTGAACGAGGCGGCAAAGCAATATGAGTCTGTTAATCCGATGGAAGAGCTGCACAAAAAAATGTTTGGTTCGTCCATTAAAAAGAAAATGACAAAAAAGAGCGCGGCAAGAATCCAAGATCTGGTCAAAATGGGAAGTGGGCTTTTGATTGCGTGATTTTTTTGACGAATCAAAAATGGCATAAATTTTTTTTTCTCATTTTAAAAAAATGATAAACACCGACAGATTAAGAGTTGATGAAATGCCCGAGCATGACACCGGCATTGAAAAAGTTGATTTTTTCGAGTACCTTCCAACAAACCTCGATTTAAATTCTTCAGGATCGATCGTTTTTGAGATTGATTGCCAATCTGTGCAGACACTTCCGTCTGAGGCTTACATCCTCGTCGAAGGGGTTCTGAAAAAACAAGACGGGACAGCTTACGCAGCAGCAGACAACATTGCCTTGGTGAACAACGCCATCATGTATTTGTTCAGTGACGTCACTTACGACTTATCAGGACAGCAAGTGGAAAGAGTCATGTATCCAGGTCAGGGAACAACCATGCTTGGATTGTTGAAATATCCTTTCGGTTTTCAGCTTGCCGATGGTTTGAAGCAAATGTGGTACAAAGATACTTCAAACGCAACTGGAACCACAGGATTCAACGTCAGGCGAGACCACTTGTTTGCAGACACCACATCCATTGGCGCATTTTCGTTCAGGATCCCTTTAAAGCACATTTTTGGTTTTTGCAAAACTTACGACAAAGTCGTTTACGGATTCAGACACACGATCACCTTTACAAAAAAAGAATACGATGACCCCATTTACAGAGCCGGAACTGTTACTGCAGGAATGATCGACATCAAAAAATTTCGACTTTTCATGCCAAGGATTGAGCTTGATGTTTGGAAAAAATCCGAATTTTTGAACCTGATGTCAAAGAAAATCACCGTTCCAGTTGCTTACAAAGCAAACAAAGTCGAAAGGCAAGCCATTCCAGCGGGTCTCACAGAATTCACTTGGACCCTTGGAAGGATCACAGACAAAAGCGTTCCGAGATTTATCGTGTTTGGTCTTCAGACAAACAGAGGTTCCAGTCAAACAGCAAATCCAGCCGTGTTCGATCATTGTGACGTCAACAATTTTTTCGTGACCGTCAATGGGATAAAATATCCAAATTATAATTATGACTTGAATTTTGGAGAAAAGAAAATGGTCATGGCTCATTCCGATGCGTTCACTTTTGACGAAAAATATTATGGCACAAACGAGCTTGTTTGTCAATCAGGTTTGACTCTGCTTGAATACAAAAATTTGTTTCCGTTGTTTTTTGTCGACATCAGCAAGCAAAAGGAAAGAGTTGTTTCCGAAACGGCTGAATTGGTTGTCAACCTAAAATTCAGAACGGCTGTTCCAGACAACACCGTTATTTTTGCAGTGATCATTTCAGACAAATTGATCCAATTTTCTTCAGACGGAAACAACATGAATGCTGTTTATTAGGGATTCTTGACAAAAAGTTGATTTAAAAAAAAAAATTTTCTTTTCAAAATAAAACATGAGACTGACAAAAAATTATCTGAAAAATTTGCTGAGAGAAAATGGTGTCACAAAAACCTCAAACAATTTGTTGACTTTGATGATGATTGCGGTTGAGAACAATCTCGTAAGCAAAGATTCGCTTTTGGAAGGTGCAAAAGAATGCAGACAAGCGGGTCGACCGAAAAAAGAAAATGTGAAAACGGAAAATGTGAAAAAACCGATCGACCCAAAATACGAGAGGCTTGGTTCGATTCGAAAAAAACCTGTGTCTGTGAAAACGACCAACATCGAAACAGGGGATGTGGTTGAATACGGATCCCTTTACGAAGCGATGAAAAAGACGGGTCATGGCTGGAGATATTTGGAGCGTCGTGATGGAAAAGTGGATAATGGAATCAAAATTGAGATCTTCAATTCTGAAAAACTCGAAAACAGAAAAAAAAATCCAAGTCCGAAAAAATGAAAAGTCCGAAAAAAAAATTTTCAATTCTCGGAAAAAAAGAATTGAAAAAACCGGCACCGAAAAAAGATGCCATCCTGAAAAAACCGGCACCGAAAAACCGAAAAAAAATTTCATGGCGTATTAAAAATGGAAAGCAAAATGCGAAAAATCGGAAAAACCAAAAAAATTGAATTTGAGTTAAATAATTTTCTTGGCAATAAAAAAATGGAAAGCAAAATCGCCAAAGAAAAAAAAGTTTCAATGGCAACATTGAAAAATCAAGCTCGAGACAGAGCGATAAAAGGATTTTCAAAAATGACGAGGGAACAACTCGTTGAAGCCATAAAAACAACAAGACCTGTCATTGGTCATCCTCGTAGACGAACGGAAGATGTGAGGACTGCTCCTCGTTCGATTGCTCAAAGCCCTGTTCCTGCTACGCGTCCTGCAATTGCTCCGCATCAAACTGTTCAAAAGCCTGTCATCGCTCCGAAACCATCAACAATTCCAATGTTGAAACCAGCTCTTCCTCAAAAACCAGCTCTTCCTCCAAAGCCGTCATCACAATATATGCTTGACGCTCCTGTTCCAGATTCGTCTCTTGTGATGGTTCCTGGAGTTTTTTCAAGGTTTGCGACGTCTGTGACAAATGGTGCTGTCAGCAGTTTCAACAGCTTGCTTGAGTTTGTTGATCCATACGTTCCAGAGATGATGAAAAAAAGATTGAAAAATACAAAAAGAGAGTTGAAAAAAAGAATCACGTCTCTCAAATCGCTCGTGTTCGCAAACCCAACAATTGATTTTCATTTGACCGATCACGCGCTGAGACATGTTGCAAAACAATTTTTGCATCAAGTCAAAGGAAACCAAAAGGATGCTTCAGACTTTTTGAATTTAGCAAAAGACGGCGTGATCAAAATTCTTCAAGAGAATAAAAACAAAAAAGCGATCTTCGTTTTGACAATCGATATGGAGAGCGTCAGCCTTACAACTGGAGAGGAGGTGCATCGAATCGTTCCTTTTTTGTCAAAAGCTGGGATTATTTTGGAGTCGACGGACTTGGGAGAATTTTATGAAAAAGCAAAAGAGGAAATCCTGGAAAACATGGAAAAATACAACAAAATGGGCTAGAATTGCACAGTGTCAGCCATCTTGAAAATGGACATCAATTTAATTGACTACAAACCCATCGGTGGTCGGTCGTATATCCCTCTCGACGATTTTCTGTCGAGCAAAAAAGCAATCATCAACATGGTGAACGAAGACAATGAATGCTTCAAGTGGAGCGTCACCAGGGCGTTGAACATGAAAAAAAAACATGGAGAAAGAATTGACAAAGACTTGATTGAACAATCAAAAAATTTTAACTGGGAAGGGATTGAATTTCCTGTCAAACTCGATCAAATCAAAAAATTTGAAAAAAACAATCCAGACATCAGCGTCAACGTTTTCGGTTACGAAAAAAAATCCATTCACCCTTTGCAAATATCGAAATGCTTGAACAGAAAGCATGAAATTGATTTGCTTCTTGTTTCAGACGGAAAAACAAATCATTATTGTCTGATCAAAAATCTGAGTCGACTCATTTCATCCCAAGCATCCAACAGAAACGGGAGAAAATATTTTTGCAGAAATTGCTTGCAGGGGATGAAAAGCGAGGAGGATCTTTCAAAACATTCGACCTATTGCAGAGAGCACAGCGCGACACGAATGGATCTTCCTCCAGAAAATTCGTTCATGAAATTTGGACACATGGAAAGGTCGATGAGGGTTCCATTCATCGTTTACGCGGATTTTGAAAGCTTTGTCAAACCGATGTACTCGTGCGAACAAAACCCAGACCAGTCTTACACCAAAAAGTTTCAAAGTCACATTCCGAGCTCCTTTGCCTTTCACATCAAATGTTTTGACGAAACCGTTTATGATGACGAACCATCCATTTCCAAATCGTCAAACGAAAACCAAGACGTGGCTCAATTTTTTGTCGAAAGTTTGGAAAAAGAAATAAAAGAAATTTTTGGGAAAAACTTGAAAAAAAATATGGTCTTCACAAAGGAGGATGAAAATAATTTCAAATCAGCGACGGTTTGTCACATTTGCGAAGAAAAAATTCTCGATGCAGAAAAGGTGCGCGATCACTGCCATTTTACTGGAAAATATCGGGGAGCGGCACACAACGAATGCAATTTAAAATACAAAGTCCCAAAATTCATTCCTGTCGTTTTTCACAATCTGTCAGGTTACGACAGCCATTTGTTTATCAAAAAATTGGGAGGAGAAATAACCTGCATCCCATGCAACGAGGAAAAATACATCAGCTTCTCGAAAAAAATCAAAGTGGGAGAGTACACTGGGAAAAACGGAAAACCCAAAGAAAAAAAAATTGAATTGAGGTTCATCGACAGTTTTAAATTCCTTTCCTTCAGTTTGGATACTTTGTCTAAAAATTTAAAGCCGGAACAGTTCAAAAACCTTGCAAAACATTATGAAGGAGAAAAATTCGACTTGCTTCGAAAAAAAGGCGTTTACCCTTACGGTTGGGTGGATGGATTCGATAAATTTCAAGAAACGCAATTGCCTCCAAAAGAAGCGTTTTTCTCAGAACTCAACCACAATGAAATAAGCGACGAAGATTACGCGCATGCGAAAAAGGTTTGGGACACGTTTCAATGCAAAACGTTCAGAGATTATCACGATTTGTACAACGTGTCAGACGTTTTGATTCTGGCGGACGTCTTTGAAAATTTCAGGGACGTTTTGCATTGAAACCTTACATTGACCTCAACACAGAATTGAGAACAAAAGCAACCAGTGAGTTTGAGAAGGAATTTTTCAAGCTGATGAACAATTCGGTGTTTGGAAAAACCATGGAGAACATTGAAAAGTGAGTGGACGTGAGACTGGTGACAGAAAAGGAAAAGGCAATCAAGTTGTCGGCCAAACCAAATTACGACCGGCACACGATTTTCGACGAAAACTTGATTGCCGTTTACATGAAAAGGACAAAAATTTTTTACAACAAACCAATTTATTTGGGGATGTCCATTTTGGATTTGAGCAAAACCTTAATGTTCGAGTTCCATTATGATTTCATCAAAAAAAAATATCCTGGTGACGCAAAGCTGTTGATGACAGACACTGACTCGCTGGTTTATGAAATAAAAACGGACGATTTTTACAAGGACATTGCCGACGATGTGGAAAAAAAATTCGACACGAGTGATTTCAGCAAAAGCCATCCAGCCATTCAAAGCGTCGGGTTCAAAGTGGGTTTAAACAAAAAGGTTATTGGGATGTTCAAAGACGAAACCGGAGGAAAATAGATTGAAGAGTTTGTCGGCCTCCGGTCAAAACTTTACTTTTACAAAATACATCAAGAAAAACAAGAAAAAAAATGCAAAAAATGCAAAGGGGTGAAAACATATGTCGTCGAAAAATACATCACACACGACAATTACAAAAAATGTCTCGAAACCAAAAAAGAAAAGATTAACAAAATGAATGTCATCCGATCCCATTTGCATGACGATAAACACGGAGGAGATCAACAAAACCTCTCTCAGCTCCGACAATGACAAAAGAATCATTTTGGATGATGGAATACACACGTTGGCTTATGGTCACCACAAATTAAAAGAAAAGGAACAAAAGGTAAGTGACAAAAATGGGGAAGCAAATTAAAAAAAGAAAAAAATGAACAAAATAAAAAAATGAACAAAATGATCAATGTGGAAGGAATTATTTTGCCGAACGAGGCTTTGACCAATTTTCAATTGATGGAAGCAGCAAAAAAATTAAAAATAAAAAACTTTCGAGGGGTTTTTGTCAGAGACACATTGCCAAAAAAACCGAGAAAAAAAGAATGCGGGATTATCAACACGGGGGATTCAAGCACCGGAGGGTTTCATTGGGTGTGTTGGTTCAAAGACGGAGACGCAAAGTTCAGCTTTGACTCTCACGCTCAACCCCCTCTCGTCGAGCTCGTCGATTATTTGAAAAGCCCAGTCTTTTACAACAGCGAAAGGGTTCAATTTGGAAACACGTCTTATTGCGGTCACTTGTGTCTTTACGTCTTGAAAAAATGTGAAGAGGGAAACAGCTTTCAAGACGTTGTCAACACCCTTTGGTGATCACTTGCGAATTAAAAAAAATTTTCACCCTTTTAAAAAATGATTGACAAATTCAACAGAAACGAGTTCAGCGCTTATTTAGAAAATCTTACAGCAGACTCAACAAGCAACGTTTATATCAAAACGGATGGATCCAGCACCATCACTTCAGACATTGATTTTAACTCTCAAAAAATCATCAACCTGGCAGAACCAACCAACTCGCACGACGCCGCCACAAAAAATTACGTAGACACGCATTCGACAGGAGGAGGAACTTCAGTTGGCATAGCGAACTTGGATTTGAATTCGCATAAACTGATCAATGTGCTTGACCCTTCAAACGCGCAAGACGCCGCGACAAAAAGTTACGCAGACGTTTTGTTGCAAAAATCCAACTTTTTAGGGCTTGTTCCCAATCCAGGATTTTTGTCCTTGGGATTAAAATCGCAAACAATAGCATCAGCCGCCACGACAACAGTTTTCACTTATTCGGACGGACCTGGAGTTCTGAGAAGGTTGTGGTTGGCTCTAAGTGGAACTTTTCCTGGAAATGTTTTCATTCGAATATTTACAGATGGTGAAATTAACGTTGGAAATTATTCAGAAACCACAGAAGGAATAGGAGTGGACAACACTGGACTTGCTTGCGACTTGCTTTTTTCACCCATCGGCGGACCTTTTTACGCCAGTTCTTTGCAAGGATGCAACGTTTTGAGCAACACTTCGTTGGGAGGATATTTTACTCTTGACATGCCGTTCAGGACAAACATCAGCATCCAATTGGTCAACAAAAATACCTCCACAATTACTTACTGGATTCAGCCGTTCATTTCCACTCTTGACTCCATTCCTGCCTCCATACCTCTTTTCAAACTTTACTGCAAGACCTTCAGATATTTAAACACCACTTACGGAAACGAATATGTTTTGCTTGACACAAATGGAAAAGGAAATGGAGTTTTTCTAAAATACATCAGGATGCATATCATCGGCGCTTCTGTACGATGGCAATTTGCCTCCTGGAAACGGAACCGTTCTCAGTCCTTGGACACCATACAACACCAACAATTACACCACTTTTTCTGGATATGACGGTAACAGCAAATGCATCTTTTCCTCGTCTGGATTGGAAGATTTTTATTTGTCTTCTTGGAACGGATCAAACGTATCCTCATTCAACAACACATCGACTGGACTGCTGTTACAATCCAACTCCACCATCGGATCCACCACCACCATCTCCTTTTACAGAAATTTTGCAAATGCAGACTCCATGCCCAGCGTCGCAGCCGGCAGAAGGCTCGTCGTCACTCTCAACTCCGGCGACGCCCAAGTCGGTCAATCCGGAAGCTTTAACCTTCTTCTCGGACAAGCATATTATTACGCATAACTTCGCGCAAGATTTAAACACCTTTGCAAAAATTAAATTTTTTTTCATGATGCTTTATCACGTCATGAAAAAACGTTTTCCCGACACCCCAAAATCATCAAAACATTTTCACACCCCTCAATTATCAAAAAAATACAAAACGGAGATCAAAACATTTTCACACCCCTCAATTATCAAAAAAATACAAAACGGAGATCAAAAATGGGTTTGTCCCAGAACTCTCCTTTTCTAGTAGTAACATTACTGTAGCTATATTGCTGGCAGATAAGATGCATTTAATTAATGGCAACAATAACACTGCCAAAAATAATTGCTAAAACTGATAAGCGGTTAACTATATGTAAACTCTAATAAACTATGAGTTTATTTTAAAAAAAAAGCAATTACAAGTCGTAAACTAACAAGTTTTAAAAAAATGCACCAATACTATCATATAGCATACAAATAATGCAAATTGCAATACTGCATCACTGCAAGTCATAACTGAAAATATAACAAGAAATACACATGAATGCTTACAGGTAATAACAGTTAGTTAACTAAATTTTTAACGAGTATAACTGAATTAAACAAATAAGAGTATTTGAAATCAGATCCTGTGTGCTATAAGGCAAAATATTTTTATAGGCTGGACAAACCAGTATAATGCATACAGTGCTTGAAAAACAGATCACATAGTGTCCTACTTTCAATAAATCATAACTTAGACCATGGCAAACAGTTTGTAAACTCTTAACTGATGCTAGATCAAAAAACATTGTTCACTGTTTAACATTTGTAACTGCATCATCAGGAACCTGTATTATATTATTGACTTTTGTTGCATTCTTCCCTTTCGGTTTTCGGCTCCCTTCCCCACGATACCGTGAATTTCCAAACCACGTATAAAGTTATTTCTCAAGCATCTCCTTGGTTGTGTCCTTAGTGGCAACGTTTTATTTAGCAGCACCTAAATACATATAAAACAATTATGTTGATGCCGCAGTATACATGCTAAACTATTATTATTATTATTATTATTATTATTATTATTATTATTATTATTATTATTATTATTATTATTATTATTATTATTATTATTATTATTATTATTATTATTATTATTATTATTATTACACCATTAAGCAAGTATTACTTTTCTGGGCTAAATGTTGTGATCTAAATAAATAACTCAAGATTAATATGTTGCTGTTAAATGTGGACATACAAATTTGAAATGAATACTTACTAAAAAAAATCTGAAAGTGTTGCAGTGCTCAAAATTTAATTTTGCTTCGTTGGCCAATCAAGTTACACTTTCGCGATTGCTTAGATGTCATTAAATAGGCCATGTTTTGCTTGATAAATTGTGTCAAGCTGCCTCCACCATTACTGATAAGAATTAGGAAAGACATTGTTACCTTCAAGTTCTACAATCGAACTAAGAATTGGCCAGAGAGAAATTTTTGAGCTGTTAAATAAAGGAATACCATCAATATTTATGTGAATTGTAAGCTGTGTAATATCAGATGAAATTGAAGATTTATTTAGGAGCAAAGATAACCAGTTTTTTAATCCTATGTAAATATATCCACCACTAGCTACAGAAGCAATAATAATGTTTCAATCAGTTCTAAGAAGTCTTCTAGCATCTTTAGGCAAACCTAAACTTGATTTTTGCAAATTCTAAAGCAAATTATATATAGCACTATGAGATATGTTAAATGCAATCGTCCATTGCTTTAATTCATCTGATACACTTTCATTCACTTTTGTTACGCAACTGTTGCCATCAATATCATCACTGTCTAAATCATCATGCAAACAAGCTTTCCATTCGATGTTATCACTAGATTCTTCAAAGCTAATGATAGAGTTAGTAAAAGGTAAATTTACATTGTCATCCGACCAGCATTAATTTTCGGGACTTTTAGGAGAAGACTCGGGTAACAACGTATTTTTGACAATTGGACATGATTTTGAAGAATTAAACACTAAAATATTATTCAACAACTCGGATTCATTGCATGATACTTCTTATATAATTCTTGCTATTTCAACAGCAATTTTTCTACGTTTTGTTCTGTCTGAACTCATAGTAAGGTTACTTACATCTTCGTAATTTTACAAAATATTTTTCTGTTATTTAACAAAAATTAATTAATTAACAAACAATAAATAGATAATAATATAATAACAAATAATATTAAAAAAGTATATGGGTAATAAAATCTTATTAGGTTGTAAATATTCCCAAATTACCAAAATAGTTTTATTATAAATTAAATGAAGATAGATTTAATAAATCATATGCGGTAAAAATTATTAACAACGTATATGTTGCTTTCTCGCGGCGAACGCAACGTTTCAACTCTACATTTTCTCTTCTAATACCGCTCATAGTATGTTTGTAGGATTTTAAGGAAACTGCGCAATGTCCACTCTTTCTAATTGCTTTCGCGCGTAGTGTGATTACAGTATCTAAGACAACTCAAAACCTGTATTTTCAACTTAACATTTCAATCTATTTGCAAAAATCAACATAGAATTATCTATAAATAGTTATTGCAAACAAAACGAAGCATAATAAAACTGCAATACCTAAAATACTTTTAGTAAAAAAATTATCCTCAAAAAGATTTTACTATAATTAAAGAGTAAAAAAATTGTTCTTATCCGACAATCGTAATTTAAAAACGGATAACTTTAACGAAATATTTGAAAAAAAAATGCAGAAAAATATATACCATTATTTGAAAAAGAAACAACTTTAAAGCGTAAAAGAAATATAATATTAACAAAATATCGCAAAAATTTTTATACAACAAAATGGCAATTTTAAACTTCACGCATGAGGTAAATTCTAATACAGTCGATATGTGGCGTTAACGTCCGGAAAACCGTAAGGTTTCCGTCTGACTCCTAGTGCCATAACGCGGATGATGACCCTATCAGATCCCTGGTTCAATACCGTACGGGATCCGTCTGTATAGGCTAGCTGGGTAGACTTTATTATGTTATCAATTTTTGGCTTTTTGATATACATCATAATACACATTTTTGATCTTTCTGTCAATGGAATTATCTGTAAAAATTAGTGGAGGTGAAAATTCTGAGTATGCTTTTTGCTTTTGTTTAACAACTTCCAATCCAGTCTCCTTAACCAAATCATCCGACGGATAGATTTTCTTCAATGATATATATTTACTAGATATCTAATTCGCGCTTCCGCAGTGAAGCAAATTTTTTGCCAGCCTGAAATTTTTGCCAGCCTGAAATGACGCGAGTATTATTAAAAGCAAAACAAAAATGAAGTATTGTCAGTTTAAATAAAACGACTACCGGTATTTAAAGCTTTAAAAACTTGCTTCACTTTTTATTATGGAATTTTTGTGAAGTTAGACATCTAGTTGATATATATCATTGATTTTCTTTTCTGATAACTCTTTAATCAGTATAGCTTTACAAAGAACAACACTAAGAGTTGGTAGCTCAGGTAGCTTAAAGTCTCTTCGTTTCCCTCGAAATAAAGTATTATCAGTATGTTGTTTATTAATATTAAACCTATTAATAAAAATATAATATTATTGATTATTTTATATAATAAGAAAACATTAATAACAATATTGCTAAAATAGTTTAGGGTGCGTCAGCTATTTGAGAACATATTTTTAATTTTTATAAATGATAAAAAATCAAAGAGAAAATATTTTTAATCAAAATCAATTATATAAATAATATAAGATAAACTATTGTTAAATGATTTTATTCAATGAAATCCCCCTCTACTTCAATAACGGCTTTGAATCGAGACCTAAACCGACTGTATTTCCTTTACGTGGACAATGGATTCTTTCAGAGAATCTTTGGTTTTGTTGAGATGCTTATTAACATCTCTCTCAACGACGCCCCACACATAATAACCCAACCGATTCAGGTCTGGAGAGTTTGGAGGCAACAAGTTAGGAGTGATGTGATCATAAAAATCGTCCGCCAGCCATTCCTCAGTGTTTTGAGCCTTATGTGCTGGTGTAGAGTCTTATTGAGAAATGTAGGGCCTTTCATCTCTTACTCTATCGATACAAGGCTTAACAACAGTATCTAAGCCTTCAATGTAAGCAGTAGAAGTGACTCTTAGTCCTTTCGGAAAAAAGTTTCGGGAAAAGTTGCTAACAACCCCCAAAACCATAGCATTTGCAGGAAATTTTGTGTGCATGACTGTTGGAATTTTGCAAGGGTCATCACACAGCCATCTGTCACTTCTTCTGTTTACTTTTTGACCTTGATCAAAGTTTTTCTCATCTGAAAAAATAACCAAAGCATGCCTTGCTCAGCAGGATGTTTCAGTTTGTTTAACAGCCTCTTTGACCTTATCAAGCAATTCGCTTTGGTGGTCTCGGACATAAACTGGCCTCTTCTCATCACATAAAGCTTGTAGCCAATATTTTCATGAACAATCCTTCGAATTGTGGATTCTGAAACACCTAGGTCTTTTGCGATGGACCTCATTGACTTTCGGGGGCTCTCGTCAATGATATTCTGAACTTGATAAATAAACTCAGGTGTTCTTGTCGTGTCTGACCGTTACTCGTGCTTTCTGCGTTTAGCAGCTTGTTTACAATCAACATCATTTTCTTCTAACTCCTTGTGAACTTTAAAAAAAAAAGATCGGGCGACTTTACAAAATTGTGCGATTTGTAAATCGCTATGCTCTGCCTTTAATGTTCCAATTACAGCATGTCTTTTCATTTGTTTATGTTAGTTTGTTATCCTTCATTTCTAGTTATCTGCAAAAAATAAAAAAAATTAATATAACATGAAGAAATGATGACATTACGCGATGTTCTCAAATAGCTAATGCACCCTGCATATTAATAGACATTATCTACAATATCAATATAATGCTATAAGATATTTATTTGAAAATATTGTATATATTACCAATTAAATCAGACATAGCTGTGCTTGCTTTTTTTCTTGTTTTCATACCATAAGTGTTTTCATTTTGTTTCATAGTCTTTGTTAAATATCTCTTTTACTTTGACAATAAAGAAATAGCAGCATTATTATTAACGAAAAATTTAAGAAGGCAGTAACAAATGATTTTTTCAATATATGAAATACAACAAAAAACACTTGAAGTAATCTTAAAACAGAACTTTTTATGGGTATTTGTAATATTTAAACGCCGTATTCCAAATAAATCATATTTCCTATTGAATTGTTATATATTGTTAGATTATATCTAACAATATATAACAATTCAATAGAAAATATGATTTATTTGGAATACGGCGTTTAAATATTACAAATACCGGTGTTAATATTAAGCCATATGTAGAATATAAAGAACTAACATTTGTATTTTATTTCGTAAGACTTAATTTGCTTTATTTTACGTTAGTAAATGAGATAAAATAATTGTTATTGATAACAACTAATTATTGTTGGTAATGAATTATGTACAGATCATTTTGCGTTTAAAACTGAAGACGCTGAATTAAAACAACTTATTTTACGGCTCAGAAGTTGAACGCAATGTAAGGGGTTCCTAAGCAATCTGATTAGCTCAAGCAATTCGATTTCGCAATTTTATTAAACACCAGTTTAACATTTGATAGCAGGTTTCTGCATTACATATGCACAGTTTAAAAATTAGAAATCAAAATTTACTATTTAAACATAAATTTAGTTAAGGACAATTTAGGGATGAAAAGCGAATAACGTTTTTATTTTCCCTTTTTATTCATGTCGTGCGTAAAATCGCGCGTTTTTTCAAAAATATTTATTTGCAAAAATTCTTTTAGTTTTGCTCATGTTCGTAGAAATACATAGAATAAATAGAATTCCTTTTTTTTTTGAATAATTGCGTAAAATTGCATATATTTTAATATATATTTGTATGAATTTATATAGTTCTTTTAAATTCGTTTCATTTTGAAAACATTATTTTATCCTAAATAAATGATATTATTATCTGACTTTATTTAAATTCCTTTAATCTCAAGTAAATTTGTTTAATCCCAAAACGGTGATTATAATCTAAAACTATCCATTAATTATTCGATCCGAAAGGGTTTGAACAAATTTTCACTATCCAAGCCAGAGTTTTTATTTCAGAGATTTGGAGAAAATCAAAATAATTCAATCCGTAATTTAACGAAGTATGGAATGCTCAAAAACCAAAGATCAAAGAAAATCCCCCGTAATACAAGGTGGAATCTGAGAAATTTTCTGAACTTCATTAAGTGTATTTCTTTAACAAAATAAAGTATAACATTTATTAAAATTGAAACTTTGAAAAATAAAAATCATCACTCAAAATACAGCGCATAAACAATGGCCTGCGCTACAAACGTAGAAGTTTTAAAGTAAGCGTCACACCAACTGTCCTTTTTATCGTCCCATAAAAAGCGGCTAGCCTCTTTAAAAGTTTGACCGTTGGTTTGAAACACGTTTACGATGCACACTATTTTGTAACGATGAAACTCGAGTTTTTTTACTTCGTCTTTGATGGATTGGCTTGCCTTCTTGGAAAGGTGATTCATCTCTTGATGGTTGTAACTTTGGGATTTGAACGTATCTTCGAGGGAATTTTTGAGAATGGATCGAATTTTCAAGATATCCAAGCGCTTATCGGGATGCAATTTGTACGTATTTTCAAACTGAATTTTTGCTCCTATAAATATTAAGTTTTCAAAACTTTGCTCCGAAGAAATGAAAGAGATTAAAGTAAGTAAACCATAACAGATTAAAAAAACAGATATTCATTGAAACCGAAATAAAATTTAAAAAAAAAAAAGATTTTTTTTATTAAATTCGATTCATTTAAATGAATCGGATTCTTGTAAAATTTTGTTTGACGATTGTTAAGAATACCTTTTCTCTGCAGGTTTGGTTCCTCGGATAAGCTAATACAGCTTGTACCCTTGTCTTTTACAAGTCGCTGAACCTCAAACAAACTACTTTTTCTTCTCGATGTAACAGAAAACTTGTTTGCTTGTGTCGCCATTTTGTGAAAATCGAATTCTACAAAAAACTTTTGTTCTATTTCAAACGCGCATAAATCGTTTTGAAAAGGAGGTTTCACTGCAGTAGGAAATTTTCCAGTGTACAAGAAAAAATTTCAATTGAAAATCATGCAAATTTCTTTATCATTTTTTAACATACTGTAAAATCCCGGTTGTAAGCACATCCAGATTTAACCACAAAAGTTTATTAGCCAAGCCTAAAAATCAAATTCTCGTAGTTTTGGGCGAACCAGGAGAAATAGCCAGGAATATATATCCAAGTGATATTTTAAACAAGTTGAATTAATACTTAAAAAGTGTGACGCTTAAAAAACTAAAGTGGAAACAAGTATTTGTGAAAGATTGTAAGCGATGAAATAGAAGATCAAAGATATTTTTATAAAAACTAAGTGAAACCCCTCATGTCTAAAACTCACTCGGTTCAAAACTAACCAAGAAGGTCTTTTATCCAAACATTGGAGACAAAAAAAAACAACAAAAAAACTGTTGCTTTTTATGCTAGAACTGGAAATAAGTGTGTCTTTATATCCTTATATGAAACAAATGCGGGTTATTTTCATCGCTTATCAGCTGATTTTAAAGACCTCAAAACATCGTGAACCAACACATACCATCCGAATTTCATAGAGAAATAAGGATCTTTATTCTATCTTGCAATAAAAAAAAGATAGAAATGAAGACGGGCATTCTATTGACCTCTTTGACAAATTGCTATTGATCTCAAGAACCTGTTGGACCAATAAAGAAAAAACCGAAACTTAAAGTAAAAGAGGAGTTTTTAAAGATTCCAACAGTAAATTTTCTTGAATGGCAGCTCTGTTAACTGCAGCTTTAGAATTAAAGCGAGTTAACTGAGCTTCTCCAATATGGAATCTGCGTTTCGAAAAATTAGCCATCTCAGTTGGTCATTATAGTAAGCCGACCTACTACAAGCTCCTCGGGGGCAGCCAGTGTTGGAAGTTAATATCAAAAAGCTCAAA
>NW_028324309.1:16712500-16732500 GCF_058129835.1 Hydra viridissima
ATTAAATTGTACGTTTTAAAGATTGAGGAATTTATTTTTGTATATATCTAGATATCCTGAGGAACAGGTGTCTGCTCCGATTCATATGAATATTGGACAGCAGTTTTACATAGAAGCGCTCCATAAAGCATCGACAGGTCCTGATCATCTTAGTGTCGGAGTAACGTTGCCTAGTGGAACGAAAGAATGGCCGATATCAAAAAAATATTTAAGATTTCGTCCTCGAGGTGACGTCATATTTATATTTTAGTAATTTTAAGCAATTTTTCTAATTTGTGTTTACCTCCACTTTTCCAACTCCCCCCCCCCCCACTCCACCCCCCCTGCATCTGATCTAAATTTACGAGGTTTACCTACTAGACCACGTCTCTTCTCCTACCGAAGTGCCATGCAGCTATAACTTTGAAGAGAATGAATCATCAAAAAAAGAGAATGCAGAATCCTTAAAAACAGCCAATGATATTGCTATACTTGGTAAGTTGCGTAATATTTAGTCTAAATTTCTTCTCTAAACATGTAATGGCAAACACAAAACTGAATTTGGTTCCTTTAAATCGTGAATCTTAATTTAATTTGATCCACTTTAAATAAGTTTTGTTATGCCAAAGTGTAAAATGCAACTGTTTAGTTAATTTATCATAGGTGGAGAAACTGACTCTCTATCACAAAACTTGGATTACTTTGTTGCGCCAAAGGAAGAAGAATTTGATTATGACGTATACGACAACGAGGCAAAGGTAAAAGTGACTCATTTAGAACTTCCCTTTGGGGAGCACAACTCAAAAACTACCGAAGATGCACTTTCTGTTATAAAAAATATTACTCAAACTAAGCAAGCTCAGTTAAAGTTGCAGAAGAATGAAGATGGAGGATTTACAATTTCTGGTTTGCCTTCGCATTTGAACTCTGTAGATGCCACAAAAATAGCCAAAGGTGTTGCATCTGTTATTAAACCAGACGGATCATTGCTGCCGCAAAACTTAACAACTCTCCTAAAGCTTAAAGATGGTAAGTCAAAGGAGACGAAGAAGGTTACAAATTTATCTGGAAGCAAGCAGCTGAATTACGGAACAACACCCCAAAAAGTACCTAAGTTAAATACTTCGCCGGGCGCCGGATCTCCAATCAAAGCGGAAAGCAATCTAGTTAGTACATCATCATCAGTGAATTCGTCTGCTTTTGAAACAGGAGTAGCCCAATTAAACAGTCAATCTGTTAACTCTATAAATAGCTTAAAGATTTCACCAGTAAACCCTTTAGAAGGTACTTCATATGCATCGCCGTTAGAACCGGACATTGAGTCCTTGAGTGTTGTGGGAAATCTTGCAAACGTTGATGACATGTCGGTTGATGAAAATAATCTTTTAAAACAAGAAAAAACTCACCAGCAACTGCAGACACTCCAGCAGTCTATGCAAGGTTCTTTTATGCAGCCGGTAACTGACCAATTGAAAATTACTCCTGATCAAAAACCAAAAAAAATTGCCAACGTCATTAATGGCGATAGCATTGGGGAAAACATAAGTGATATGGATGAAAATAGTGATCTTGGTTTAGAGCTGGAACTTCCAGCTTCAACTGGAACTAACGTCGGTAGCAACACTATAATGAATGGTATAAACGCAGTTATAAGCTCTAAGAGACCAGATTACCACAGCTCTGATGGAATAGGACATCCTGCAAATCTGTTTACAAACTTAAAAGAACCAAAGATAGGAGTTTCTTTATCTCCCACAATCACGGATGAAATGTCGATCAACAAGTTGAATGATTATGACGTTCTTAACATCGATTTAGAAGGCTTAAGAAGAATGGGAAAACAACGAATGCCATTGGATAAAAATTTACTAACTTCAAAACCATCGGAACAGCTACTTCAAGCCGGCACGATTGGTAAGCTGTAAAAAAAATATGTTTCTGTCAATTATTTTTAAACTCTGCTTTTTCATTAACAGAGATTATTGAGAGGGAGGGGTTTTTACAATAACACTAATAGGTATAACGTTTACACAATGCTATGATAAAATTAAATTAAATTAAAATAACACCGCAATAAAAAATGTTTAGTTAATTGTAAGCTCTCTTTGTTATTTTTTTATTTTTTTTTAGATGCAAGCATAATAGGTGATCAGTTCAATGAAGAGCTCAACAATCTAAATAATTATTCTTCTCTTAAAAAAAAGAAAATTCCAAGTGAAATGAATCAAATGAATCCTGTTTATGTAAAGAGAAAAGTAATTGCGCATTTAAACAAAAACGAGAAATCCCTTCACCAAATTAACACCGCGAAAAAAATGAATTCTTCTGCAGTCACTGACTAAAAAAGTTTTAAATAACACAAGAAAGAATGAAACCGAGTTAGCCCGTACACTAATTAGATAAATAAACTAACACAAATATTATTAACTTTTAATAAACTCTTTGATTATCAGCAACAACTTTTATTTCAGTAAGAAATGACGTAAGAACTGCGGTCTTGCAAACTAAAGCCTGGAACCAAGGGATTAAAGATGCTGTTTTTGCTGTTGCTTTTTGGTATAAATTTCGAGTTGCACTGATGTTGCTGGTCATAAAATGGGTCTTCAACTCGATTATTCTTCTTTGAAGTTTTTGGTGGAGTAAATGGAGAATAATTTGCTTGACCTTAGTGACATTTTAATCAAAAGCGCGAAGAGTTATTTATTAAAATCCATGCACGTAAGCGTACATTAGATATGCATCCAACATCTTTTTTAAACATTTTTAATTACAACAATGCACCTATATAAACACGAGTCAGTAGCTCAAGACAACCGCTGTAAATAAGTCATAACTTCCACTCAGAATCACTTTATTTTGTAATAAATTTCTAAGTAATAAAGTTTGTTTTTAAAGATCTGCCGTATTTCTAAAGCTACTAGTAGTTTACTTGAGCAAATTAATGAGTTGCTTTTGAGGGAACCCTGGTGATATTTTTCTTTTCCTCAGGTTTTTTTTTCTTCCAAAATCTGCCATTAACTTATTTATTGAGATATACTTTCGGTTTTTGAATTTGGCCAAAAATTTAATTTATTTATTTATTTTAAAAATTCCTTTATGAATATTTCACAGTTTCGACTGCAGAAGATTCGTACTGATTTTCAAAAATAACAAAATAATAAGGTTTAGTAAAAAAAAATTATATTTAAAAGGTTTTAAGTTTTATGAGTTCATCCGAAGATTTGAGAAGAACATTATATGTGCTAGTTAAACGTGACATTCATAACGAACCATGAAATTAAAGCAGGGCAAATAATCACTAAGGACTTTTAAGTGAGCTGCAAAAGTAGTTTTATGCCTAAGTAATTAATATATTTTTAAAATGTAAAATTTGAACTGAATTGTTTTTCAAACATTTTGTTTTTTTCCCTTCCTTGTTGATGTCTTGCCGCCTAAAACACTAATGGCATGCATCTGAGAATCTTTTAATTGTAGGGTTGATCAATAAAGGAGAAAGAAAATTTAGAAAAAAATAAAGTTTCATTTTTTTGGTGTTGTGAAAAATCAGGGCTGTAGACAAGAAGCAGGGAGCAGGGCTAATGAACTCTCCACTTTTTCCATATTATGCGAAGAATATTCGAACAAATTTCATAAATAAGAAAGTTTTCATTTCATTTTATTTATCAATAAATTTTAGTTAACAATTAAGTTTATACTTTAATTAATACTTTTGTTAAAACTTTACTTAATATTTACATTGATTTATTTTTATAAGTGTTAACATTTGTATTAATATTTTTTATGTGTTAACACTTGTAAAAAAATTTTCGTTAATATTTCTATTAGCATTTTCATTAATACTCGTGTTTATATTATTATCAACGTTGATAACATTTTCGTAATGGCACACGTTCTGCTTCAGCCGGAATAGTCTCATTGATAAAGTTTAGAACGCTTTTAAATCTCATCGATTAAAGACGAAAAAAAGAAAAAAAGATTTTTTTTCTTCTTCTTATAAAAGAGAAGCTTGTGTTGCATGTTCTTTTAAACAGGCCTTATTATATATTATATACTTTTTAAAAACATAAATTTGTAATCCAGTAAAAGTTTCATTTGGTTATTCAAATTTCTTAGAAGCTAAAAATGGGCTCAAACTTCAAAAGAAATAGCCTTGTTTTTGAGTAATGTGGTTTCCATTGTAAATCTAGCTTCTATATTTTCGGCTCCGTGCACTGTAGTAATTATTGAAAATACAAAATTTTTGACATACTACAAATGCAGACAGCCGTTTGCATTTTTTACTTATCCTAATTCACATATTGGTTTGTTAATAATTTTAACTTTATAAGCATAAAACAATGCAAACGTTCGTGCATTGACTCGGTTGGCCATAAATATCATACATTTTAAAATCAACTCTTTGACTTTCAATTTTAAATTTCGTCTCTGAGATCTTCACTGAGACAAAAGTTTTTAAAAGCGACAGATTTTGATCGTGCTTTGCAAAAATAGATTAGATTTTCTAAACAACCCATTCAATTCATGGTAAGATCTTCATTTAGGAAATTTATGAAGAAAGCATCCTTGAATAAAGTTTTTGTTATGAAATAGCTCTCTTATTAATAAGTCTCAGGTTACCTTCTCAAAAATTCAAATAATCGCCAAAGACAATATTAAATGAGACCAGTGTTAAACGCCAAATCCTCATGCAATTTTTGAAAACTTTTCCGAGGATTAATCTAGCAAACATTGGACGTCCTTAGACGTCCGGTGGACGAACAAAACTGGTCCAATCGTTTAAATTTAGACAATTGGACCAGTTTTGTTCGTCCACCGGATGTCCAATGTTTACTGGGAAGTCATTTTGGTTAACACCACTCCAAATTGATCGAAATTAAGAATTTTAAACAGTTATGCTAAAAAGAATTATTGCGCCTGAAAGTTTTTCTGGCCTGATTAAAGTGAAGTAATTTCTAGCCTGATAAATAGAATTATTCCGATTTTTAACTTCGTTCCAGCATCAAACAGAAAAAATCTTTGTATTCTGGAATCTTTGTGGGCCTGAATGTTGGTAATGGTTAGGAAAGTAATAGTTTGCTTCCTTCTTAACCCTGTCTCTCTTTAGACCTCCCTCGAGTCTTTTACTCTTCTTTCTTTTTTTTTACTCTGAAAATTTGTTGCCCGGGAAACTTCGACTTGATGATATTCATAAAGCGACTGATTTTTCACAGTTTTGATTTTATCACAAAAAAGTTGACTTTCCGTGTTCAAAGTTTCAATCGCATACCGTGAAATGCAAAAATTTATAACGTATTAATTTCTTTTCTATGCGTTGATAATAGCAGAACTTAAGGTTTTTCCCGGAGAACAAATTGATTTTAAAAATCCTATTTCTGGACCAGAAACTCTGATATGGGATGTATTTTCATCAGTTTGTTCAGGTCAAACCATACGGTATGGTTGGTCAACAATATGGTATTACAAGCAGAATATAAAATTTTTAAACTGTTTTTTTACTTGTTTTGCCTTTTTTTAACCAAAAAAATCTTTTTGATATTCAAATTACCCTTTTTAACTCAAATTAAATCAAATTTACTACTAAACAATCATAATAACTTATAACAACCTGAAGTATGCATAATAGTCTTGTTAATGATAAACATACAAAAAAATTTTCTGTTATTTATCATTAAACCCATTAAGTATTTAGTTTCTGTGTTAGTATTTAATTTTCTATCAATAAACCCATTTAGTATTTAATTTCTGTGGTAAAATTTTAAAACCAACTTTAGAGCGTATGACACCAAAATATTAATTTATTTACAACATTTTTTTTGCCGTAATTCCCGCTAAAAGTGCAAAGTGAAAGAAATTTTAGTCTGAAAAAAAGGATTTGAATACCTCTAGAATACAATCGGAGCTGCATAATGTTATTATTTTTTGTTGTATTTTTATATTTACCTTATATTTACATTTTTATTGTTATTCTTTGTGTGACTGTTTGACCAATAGGATAAGTTATGAATGAAAATAAAGAAAGTCAGATTTTATTCAGAGAAGAGGAAGTGCTTTTATTAAAAAGCCTTTTGAACAGCAACACTCTAACAAAATCTATCTTTATATGTGGAAACACTGCTACAGGAAAATCCTTCGTTACAAAAAGAGTTTTACAAAATTTAAAGGTAATTTTTTTAAAAATTCATTTGAAAGTTAAATATATCAGAAAAAGTTTATTGGAAAGGTATTTACATGCCCACATCAAAACAGTTTTTTAAAATTGTTCAACATTAGTTAGATGCTGAGCAGTTCTCAACTTACTACCATTTTGGAAACAGAATATTTTTGTTATTATTATTAGTAAATGTAAAAGGCGCTTGGTTACTATTTCAATCACCTCATTTAAACTCAAAGTTACACAACTCAAATCTTAACCATTTGATGTAAATGATAGCAGATGTTAATCATTTTTATTAATTTTCATTTTTAAAAGTAAAAGGTAAAAAAAAACTTCCAATTATGAAGTGTAAAATCTAGAAAGTTACTATGACCATTTATCAAGAAAAAGATTTTCATTATACTTTGAATATGTTCTGTGAGCTCATAACCTCTTGTTCACTGTGGTCATATAACCATTTCTTAGTTTTATTTAATGTAATATAAAATTTCCTGTAAATATCATTTACAGGAACCAATAGAGATGTCGATTACAATGATGTCAAAGACCAAATCCTAGATGCTATTTTCTCTGTATCCACTTTTCATAATAACTCTAGTTTTAAATTGGGTATCAGGATAAAACATGTGAAAAGAACCTGAACAGGTTGTAACAGAAACAAACATAAGGCATAAAGGCATGAAAAAAAAAAAATCTAACTAAAAAAAAAATTTTAGCATCTTTTTTTCTTTGCTAATGCTTTCATAGATATAGTTTCATTTCTTTAATTTTATGGGATCCATTTCTAGAATGTTTCTATAAGATCAATCTGGATTTATCAGAAGTCTTACTCGAGTGTCGAGGAAACTAATGAAGATGTTATTTAATCAGGTGCACTAGATGAAGCTGTTACAGCTTACAACATTATACATTGGAGTTTTCCAGAAAGGAAACACTTGTCTCCATAAGGAATTAATTTACATTTACAATTGGATAACAAGCAAAAATTTTATTAGGGTAACTAACATACCTACTAATAAGAGGCTGAAGACAAGTTTAAAAATCCTTTTATTGTTGTTTTGATAGCAGTAGGGCGGCAAAACATAGAAAATCATACATAGTTTATTTTTCAATAACCAATTAATTGACATTAGTATAACTAACTTTTTTTGCAGTATGAGGCAGAGCACCATCATGGATCCATCCATAATTCCCATTAGGGTAGTTCACTTTTAGCCATGGTAAAACTTTGTACTGTAGAATTTTAAGATAAACTTCAGCTCCCATTTTTTCAACAGGTTTAAAAAAATGGAAGGTATCTTTTTCTATTATATGCCACAACTCCTAGCACCATGAGTTTAGCTGGGTGCTTAGTTCTAGAGATTCCTTTCATATCAAAAGGTGGCTTTGTAATGTTATCAATAGTTAACTTTTTTTTTAGAAAAGATTTTTATAGTTAGTCTGTACAGCTTTAGGTAATTTTTTTGATTCTTTCGTGTCTTCTTGATTTAATTTTCTTGTTCAAACTATGTTTTGAGGTCCTTGTGTAATGAGCTTAGCTGTAAATCAGTATGAATAGCCTTTCTTAAAGCCTTTCTTATAGCCTTTCTTATAGCCTTTCTTAAAGCCTTTCTTATAGCCTTTCTTATGGCCTTTCTTATGGACTAACTTTCACTTCAGCAAGAAGCCACTCTGCTATTTGTTGTCTTTTAGCTTCCTGAAAAAGTAAAAAATAAAAATTATAGTTTTGCTTCTCCAGTCTGTAAATAGCATCATACAAAGTATGCTATATTGCTGCAAGGTGCATGGACACACTGACTATGAACCATAAAAGTTCAATGCCACTTGGAAGTTTTCCCAAAAAAAAGTTTTACATAAAGAATCAGAAAAAAGTCATTAAAGTTTAGACTCAAAAACATTTTCTGAGAGAGAAGTTAACAATAATTAGATATATAAAAAAGAAATGTCAACCAATTCTGATTCATTTAAATGATTTGAGCTGGGTTGAAGAGGCTTTCTTAAAATGCTTCCTACTTTGCTAGAATCTTCTTTAGATAAGAAGTATTCATTAGTTGATTTTTCAGAGTCAGAGTAGATTTGTCTATTCCATCTCTGATCATCTCTGAGTGTCAAACACACATAATATTTATTTATATTAACCATCTTATAAATGTTGTGCTCAGAAAACTTCAGTTATAAATTTCACAAAGTTAAAATCAGACCACAGCTTTTATTTTATTTCATTTCTCAAACTTCAAAATTTTGACAGTTTTTAATTAACTGTTTGATTTGGTATTTGACACAGTCTTTTTGTTTTCTTGAGTGCCAAATAAACAAGGTGTCTTTGTAATAAAGTAAGGCTCAGAATTCTCATGAAAATTTGCTTAACAGTTTGGGTGCACAGTGTCAGTTTTATGCTTTAAGTAAAAATAAGCTACTTTTTATTGTTGTCATTAATGTATGTAAATATTTTGTCCTCATTTTGTATTTATCTTTTTCATAGCTCCTGTATTCTTATGTGAGTTGCATAGAATGTTTCACCTCCAAGCTCATATACCAGAAGATATTAGCTGATGCTGGATCTTCAGAAGAGAAGTCATGCTCAGCCATGATTGATTTTTGTCGCTACCTAAATCAGTGCAGTTTTGTTTTATCTAACAAGCCATTTTTTATTGTATTTGATAAAGCTGAACGACTACGAAAAATGGATTGCAATCTTTTACCGTCATTTTTAAGGCTTGCTGAACTCACAAAACTAAATATTTGTGTTATTTTTTTAAGTGAACTAATCTATGAAAAATTTATCACGTCAAGTGGATTTTACGAGCCAATAAAAATTCATTTTAAAGACTACACCAGAGATCAATTAAAAGGTATAATGACACATGATTGCCCAGATGATTTCTCTGCCGACTTTTACAAGGGATATGCTACTGCAGTTGTTGATGTATTTTTCCATATAACTAGAGATTTAAATGAACTTCGTCATCTGGTATTTTTAGATATCTTTACTGAATGAGTTATATTACCTGAATTTAACTTAAGAAAATTATTTTTCACACATAAATATAGCAAGATTTTTTAGCTAGATTTTATATAATTTGGTCTGACATAAAAGTTAGCATTCATAAATGTTTCCTTAAAATCTTGATCATATTTGATGAACCACATTAAATACTTTGAAAAAAAACATTTTCTTTGAAAGCCTCTTAAAGTTGATTGTACTCAGCATCTATTTTAGGCAGCTGTAAATTTTTCAAAATACTGTGAGCCGATAGTAGAAGGAGAAATAGACAAAAATGATTACAGAAGGCTTTGGGCCAAAATCATGCCCCATCTCAAAAAAGCTTTGCAAACAGTTTATTTGCGAGAGATATCAAGTTTGCAATGGGAGATGATGCAAGATAAAACTACATCAATGGGTGGTATGTTCTTTTTCTGAAAGTATGAAATTTTTGTTTGTTTTTCTACACCCAATCAAAAATTTCATGAATGACTAATTCTCCAGCCAATCAAATAATTATTACAAATCAGTTATAAAAGTATTTGTTGTTGCCTGCTTCAGATTGTATAAATTATTTTATGAATCCTTTTTTACCTTGTCAGATAGGACCATGAAAGCCCAGGTTGAGCTGCCTTACTACTCCAAGTACCTTCTTTTAGCTGCTTTTTTTGCTTCCTATAACCCTGCCAGTTCAGATAGAAGATTTTTTGCAAAAAGATGTGCAGGAAAAATGAGCTCCAGAGCAAAAAAATCAGTGAAATCCAGTAAAAATTTGGATAAAAAGTTTTTAGGTAAATATTTTCATCTCGACTTTTTAAACAAGGAAATCCATTATTTTCTGCGAAACTTTTTGAATTTTTCTTAACAATCTAAATATAATTAGCATTATTTTTTGTAGGGCCTAAGCCATTTCAAATAGATCGTTTGATGGCCATTTTCTACAGCATCGCAGGAGAAGGTGTAAGCCCATCTGCTAATATTTTATCGCAGCTTTCGACGCTGGTGACTTTAAAGTTACTTGTGAAATGCTCTCAAGATGATCAGATTGATGTTCCAAAGTTCAAGTGCACTGTGCCCTTGGAATTAGCGATTTCAGTGGGAAAACAGGTTGATGTTGATGTTTCTCAATATCTTTATGACACTTGAACAGACTTTAATGTATAATTTGATCATTCAACAATAAAGTAGCACAGTTGTTTTTCCTATTTTTGTTTCATTAAACCAAACGGTCTATCAATGAAACGAACACTTTAGTGAGGCGAGTCTTTCTTTTTTTTCTTTTTTCTTTTATCATTAAACGTCATTATGTTAAGTTTTTTACAAGGCCATTGCTGTTTGATTTTACCTAACTTAACGTAGTCATGCCTGTGTTGTAATTTCACAAAAAAATGAAAAACATGGCGACGAAATATTTTTAGATTACCTTTACTATCGACACATTTATTATTGCAATAAGCTTCTCTATTGGTAAATTCAATTTTCACTCCAGTATAGCTATTGCGATTCAGCCTTTTTCAGTTGTTTTCAGTTGTTGCATTTCAGAAGAGATAATAAGTTAAGGGCTTAGGAAAAGTTTAGTTTCCAAAGCTTTCTTTGGTGCGTCAGGATTATTTGTTCCTCTTCAAGCCATCGCAAAGATGATGTTATCCATTGGTTTACCAACAGAACCATGTGATCGCACTTCATGCGCAAGGTAATTGATTGGTGTCTTCTGGGATAAATTTGTATGTCGGAATATATTGATTGCTCGGATAGTTTTATCTAATCGTCAAAATGTTGCATGGAGCAGGTTACCAATTATCTTAAAGTTACTGGCATAACTGTCGTAATTACACAGTTATTGGCATAATTGTCATATGAGTATGATAGTTACTCCAATGACATTGTCAACGTTAAATGGTATGGAATTGGAAAAAACAAAATAGGTATTAGCTACTATACTAGCTATACTTACTTAATTCCTTTATAAAAGCTGTCAGGGTTTGGGAACGCGCTGACTTTTCTTGTCTCGCAAATTAGTATGTTTTTATTAGTATAAATTTAATGCAACTTTAATTAACAAATTTATATTTCTTTTTAGTGTTTTGCTGTTCGCGTAATAAAACAAACCAAAAAAAACAATCATTGCATGAACTTTAAAAAAAAAGACGCCTTTGTTCATAAAAGCACTTTTTTATTTAAACTCAGCAAAAAATATTGAAGAGTATTTAGAACGAAAGTGACACGCTTAAACTTATGCTATATTACTTTTTGATATTCCTCAAAAAAGAAAATCAAAGAACCTTTTTTTTTTTCTTTTCTCGGAATTAGTTTGTATTAAAGTAAATTTGTGGTTTTCTTTTTGACTGTGTTTGCCTTAACAGTGGTTTTCACTTTTGTTGTAATTGTTCACTTTTGTTGTTTCGTGTCGTGCGTCGCAATCGTTCTACTGGTTTCGATAGCTTAAACATTTACTTTTATTGTAAAAAAAAAACTATTTAAAATGAACTTCTTGTTGCTTTGACGTAGACGGTAAACATGTTTATCCTAAAATTTTGGAAAATATTTACTTAGGATACAAAACGTTAAAACTAAAGAAAATAAAAAAAACTGAACAAGTTATATGATATGCATAGATGTATATGATGCGCAAAGAAAATAAATGCCAAAAAAAACTTAATAAAACAAACGTGATGGACTTTATAAATAATAAAACAAATTTCTTACCCAACTTAAATTAGATACATGGTATCTATTTTGGTCAAAAAAAAATATCAGTCTTTTTTTAAGTTTTGACAAGAAAATTTTTATTTTAAATCTTAACTGTGGATGGTTCGTTTACTCTTTTTTTTACTTCAGTGAGCTTTTATGAAAAAACGACGTATTTATTTGTAAACGTTCAAAAAAAATTTAAATTTACTTTTAAAAATAGTTTACTTGTATAAAATAAATTTTAGTTTATAAATATAAGTGAATTTATTTTCAAATGTAAGTCATGTAAAGTAGATTACAACAAAAAGTAATTTACATGTAAAATAGAGTCACATGGATAAATAATTTACTTTGATATCAGTTAATTACTTTTTTAAAATTGCGTTACATACTAAAATTTTATCTTAAAATGTAACTTACTTTTTCATTTATAAAGAATTTATTTTTTAAAAAATTATAATACCTTAATTGTAAAAAAAAAAAAATGTATTTTAAAATACATTATATAAGAGTTATATGCTACCAAATGTAAATAAAGTTTACTTATAAAATTAGTATTTCTAAGTAGACATGTTTTATTTTATAACTAAAATGAAATGGCTATTAAAAGTAAATTATTTAAAATTATTTTTGATTACTTAAGTTTACATTTTAAGTAACTTTTAGTTTCAATTAAAAGTTATTTTAATTTAAAAAGTAAGTAAATTTACTTTTGGTCAACATTTTCTTTGAAAGGATATTAGGAGTGAGTGAAATGCAGTAAAAAAAAACTTGCATTAGAACATAGTTTATTTAGTTTAGGACGACAATTGGTCTGAACGGTTTTAGATATTTTTTCCCTCTCCAACTTAAAAATATCAATAATCGACTCCGGTCCATGATTATATTAACATTTAAAACCAGTCCTAGCGCCGGAACAATATCGTATTAGCTATAAAAACCATTCTTAGAATCTGGCTAAAAAAAAATTCCTGGCCGAACATGGAAACAAAGTCTTAGGCTTTGCTTAAGAAAACTGGAAACTTTTCTTAGGAAAACTGGACTCAGTTTTTTCTTTTTGGAAGTTTTCGTTGACGGAACGCATGGGATTCAGACGATTCAAGAAAAATATCCTCCTGAAAAAAACCTCCCGGAAAAAATACCTTAATAGTTTTTTTATATACTTAGATACGCTTTAGTATCATTTTATCATTGTATCAACTATTTTTCCTGATACCGTTTTTAATGTCTAAGTTTTTAAATTTATGTTACTTTTTAATTTTTCTTTAATCGACTGATTTTTTGGAATTAGTGCAGCAAAGTGTACATATATCGATTGACGGTTAGGACTTGGGGAGGCAGTCTCTCAATTTAAATAGAAACTTTTTTGGGGGGGTGGGGGGGGATTTTTTCCAGGGGAACTTTTTATCATGGGGATATTTTCGTTTTTTTATTTCGAGAGGAAGGGGGCTCTCGGTTTTCTTCTTTAAACAATTCAGAAATAGCCTAAATATAGTAGTAAGAAGAAGACGCATATACCCTGGGAGATGAAGAAAAGATTCTTTGAAAGACAAATTAATCACTAGTTATTTAAAGATTATGAATAAATATTTTTGTTATTTAAAAACTAAGGAGGGACATTTTAAGCACACGCTAAATATAATAAAGGCATGTAAAAACGGAGTATAATAAGGGCATATAAACCAGCATAATTGTAGTTTTCTCGCAATATATCGCAATAAATTTTTTTTGTTCATTTCGATTGTTTTTCAAAAATTTCCCTCAAAAATCGTCATAAGGAACCGCTTACACATATTTACAATTTTCACTGGTATATATATATATATATATATATATATATATATATATATATATATATATATATATATATATATATATATATATATATATATATATATATATTACGAATAGAAAATATTTATGTATATATTACGAGTAGAAAATATTTTCTTTTGACAACCATTTTTAAACAATTAGTGAACGGAAAATTTCTGCTTCGACAACCATTTACTTATTCGTTTTTAACTGTTGAAGTCTGTCTGGTGACAATATTACATAATTAGGTATATTTTTAAATTCTATTTAAGAAAGTAAATGATCCAGTAAATGATCTGTTGTTTTTACTGGAGGTTTGAACTCTGATAACGATGAAGTTATATCATGGAGCAAAATTGTGGGCCAAACCATCACAGAATCTTTTAGATGACACATCAGATATCGATGAGGATCTTATCTATTACAATAACTATAATGAAAGGATATCGAGTCTAATGAAAATATATCGTCTGATCCGACAGCTTGAAATGTACGATGTAAACTATCAAGTAGAAAATGTGTGTACTTATGACACTGAAAACATGAGCTCAGATAATGATAAAAGTAGTGAGGTGGAAGAAACATTAACAAATGAAGCTGTTAATCATTTATTTAACTTTTCACCCATCATTTTGTTTAGGTTAAGAAAAACTTTTGCTCATGCTAAAAGATCTTCAATTTCGCAATCATTTGCTTTTGATGAGATTAAGAAACAGGATTTAAAAGCATATAACTTATAATCAGATGTTTGGAACTCAACAATTTTTAATGATTAACAAAATGATTAAAGCTAAAAATGTTTAAAATAAAATTACTATAAATGGTACTATCGATGGGTCAACAAAAAAACAGATTTAGTAAAACTCAAGAACAAAATCTGTTCTCAGAAGATTGGAAGTTCCTAGAAATTTTACAGTATAATCTTGTGTCATTCTTTGAAGCAACTGAACTTCTCTGCACTAGAAATTTTCCTACACTTTCGTCTAAATTTGTCCAAAATAAGTTAATGAACTTTCTTGAAAATGAATCTTCAACTAAATGTTTTTTTATCACAATCATCGCCTTTGGTCGAGAAAGAAAACATGTTAGGAAATTGTCTTCTCAAATTTATGAAGGTATACTTTATTGAAAAGATATCTCCAAAACAAAAGTTACTAATCTTGCTAGCATGTTTCTTTGATCCGAGAATTAACGAGTGTCTTACAGAAAAAGAATATCAGGAAGCAGAAAGTAAACTGTTGAAAAAATTTTCAAATACAATGCTGCGACAATATCCTTAAAGGTCAACTTTTATAAACGCTTGTTTGCAAAACGACTAAAACAATTTTTTTCTTTTGGCTTACATCATTCTGATTCTCACCAGCTAAATTAAACCTTTTACAAAAATTGAATTATTTTTTTTTACTAAATAGAATTTATTTTTTGCAACAGAATTGCTTTATTCAAATAATATACTATGGAGATTTTTTTTTACTTGTTTAAATTACGATGTTGTATGAGATTTTTACTACCACGTATTAGATAGTTACTGTGGTTATGAGATTTTTACTCCCCGCATAAAAATATACTGTTTGGAAAACTGTATTTTGCACTAATTAATTTTTAAATTGCCTAATAATGTAAAAACCAACGTTGAATTTTCATCTATCTTTTCTGGTGATATGAAGAGAAAATTTCCGCCTGCCGTTTGGCGGCCGACGCCTGTTATGAAGTGGAAACCACTTTAGTGAACCTTTAAATTTTCTTGCATTCAAAATATCTTAAAATAACAACCGCTAGTGGCTTTCACCTCTTGATTGGCGCCAGCCTCCAAAAAAAATTTTAAGCAGTGGCCGTCAATCGGGAGGTGGAAGCTACTGTTGGTAGAGGGAAAAATATTCTGCCCACAAAAATACTTCGTGTTTCGGTATGATTGCGACTGGAAGGGATTATTAATGCTAATGTGTTGTATTACCGTAAAAAATGTTTAATCAAAAAGTGCTCCGTCAGAAAAGTGACGTATCAAGGATTGGCTTGGATGGGAACCAACCCACCATGTTGATTAAATTTTCCCCCAATTACAAAACTTCTCCACGAAAACGGCCCACATGCAGAATAATTCCTAAGAGTATAACCTGGAAGTGCCCAGAAGCAGGCAACTCCCCTGAACTCTCCTGAATACGCTACTTTTCTTACAAATCAGTATGTTAAAACAACATAAAATGACTTTTTTATTTGATGAATAAAAGTAAATAAAATGACTTACTTTTTACTTACGAAGTAAAGTATAGTCTTTCAAAGATAAAAATTTACTTTTACTCGTAATGGTAACTAATTTACTTTCAAATTACTTTTATGTAAGTTGCCTATGTTAATTTTTGTTACTTTTACGCATAAAAGTAATTTCATATTACGATGCAGTATTTTACTTTTTAAAGTAATTATTAGTTTTTTAAAATCTTATATTTACGTAAGATTACTTTCAAAAATAATTTACTTTTACATGTAAAAAATAAATTACATTTCGATGCAAACTGTTTTTATATATTTGTATAAGTAAAAATCTAAATTTCTTTTTAAAGTAAATTGCTTTCACATGGCTTATTTTTAAAAGTAATTTACAAAAAGTAAATAACTTTTTTACGTTAATTACTAAGGGTCTGCGTATCGTTTCATTTCCGTATTGTTATCATGCCGATACGATAGCGGAAAAAAAAAAGTGTCATCGGAATAATTACGACAAAAAACCGGTAAAAAAATTTTATTCGGTATTGTAGTTAGTTTAAATCTCGGTATATACCGGAGCTCTCGTCAACCCGATGATACTTTTTTTCCGCTATCATATCGGAATGAAAACGATACAGAAATGAAACGATACGCAGACCCTTATCAATTACTTTTACTTGTAAAAATAATTTACTTTTACAAGTAAAAATTGCGATTTTTTATAATTAAATTTATATAAGTAATTTTTGCATGTAGTAAGTTGCTTTTTAAAAAATGAATTTCTTTAAAATGTAAATTTATTTAAAAATTTAATCTAAGTTATGTAATTTTTGCTTAAAAGTAACAACATTTTTTTACATCAAATTAAGTGAAAGTGCCATTCCAAATTTTATCGAATTTTATCTAAAATCTTAGCTGATGAATCGTTAGAATATTCGGAATCTTTTTTATATCAACTGCGTCTTTTTTAATTAGAATGCAATATATATATATATAACTCTTGAATCTTTTTTTTAATATTTATTTTCAGTCCAGTTAAGAGCAAACAAACTTGATTGCCTCACCACCATATATATTTATTATTAACATAGCATCAAGAAGAACATCTTTGTTGTGTTATTAAAGCGCTAAAAACAGCGACTTTCCAGATAACAATGTACATTTAGTTGGGTTATTTAATGGTAATAAGCGTACGACAGAAAATTAAATTCAGCTGCTTTAAGAGAAAACCAACGTTTCACAGAATTTTTTTTTTTTTTTTTTTCTTTTTTTAGAACAAATAATAGATAGTAATAATAATAATAAGCTACTATAGGATATATTATACATAATAGAGGAACATGGTCAAAAATACTTTTACGATACTCGATTACATAGTGTTTGGAGGCACGCTTCTTGTTTCAGGCCTGATTGGTATTTACTTTGCTTGTGGTAATAAACAAAGAAATAACAAAGACTACTTAGTAGCGGATAGAAATGTAAATTGCTTTCCATTATTCGTTTCGTTCTTCGCTACCTATCTGTCTGCAATTGCTATAACAGGTATGCCATCGGAGGTGTTTACTTATGGTATACAATACGTCACTATTTGTTTTTCCTTTCCTTTGACTCTCATGGTATCCGCAGTTGTTTTCTTGCCTATATTTTACAAGTTGAAAGTAGTAAGCGCAAACGAGGTAGGTTTTGGTGTATTTTTAAGTTTTTTTTTAAGAAAAAGAGATTTTAGTCATTAGTTCCATAGGACGCCATTCTCTTTTTTGTCTTTTAAAGATTGTTTATTCATAATTTCAATTGTTAAAACAACTCAAAAAACAAAGTATTTTCCTTGAAATTTTTTTTGCAAATTCAAAAAACATCAGGAAAAATCTACTTAATACTTGATAAGGCCAGATCATTGGATTGCGATCGTTAGATCATCGTTTTCTTGGATCATAGTTCAATATTCTTTGACCGAATAACATTTTTGACCAACTTTCAACTAAACGATTATTTTGTTGTTGCGACGGTCGCTGGAACGGAACTGGAAACTAGCAATTCAATGTTGATCCAATGATGACGTTGCATGATGTTTTCAAAAATTCAGAAACAGTTTTCATGACCATCGCCAAGTCAATTTCATGGTCATCGTCAAGGTTTTCCTAGGGGTAGGGAAGTTAGGGATTAATCTAATAAAAAAAAGGGTACCTACCAAAGAAAATGGTTACTTACAAAAAAAATGATCTAGGAAATAAACATCCCATGAATAAAAATCAAATGAAAAATTTTTGCACTTTTTTTTTTAGTTTCTTTTTTTTTATTATTATTTTATTATCTTTAAAAAAATGTCAAAAAAAAGTTTACATTTTGACACAAATGATTGGTTTGAGAATCATTGATTGAACAATTAAAGTTTTCCCGCCTAAAATGTTTTATGGAACCACGGACCAGATTTAATATTTTATTCAAGAGATTTAATATTCTTTAAATTCAGTATTTTTGTTAAATTTCTTCTTATTGTTAGAATTGAAGGATACTTTACTGTCATAGTTGTTTATTTTTTCCATTTTAAAGCTGGATCTAAATTGCAAATTCTTTCAAAAAACTTCACTGACATTTCGAAAACAAATTTTCTATTGCACATGTGAATATAATATTTGGTTGTAGAAGAAATATTTTGTTTACCAAAAAAAAAAAATCATTTAATCAAAATAATAAATTCTGTTCGATAACTTTATTCCATCTCTCCGGTAGCTGCTTAGTCATGCAGTCATAGATGTTCGATAGACGTTCGATAGATGTTCAAAGGATCCCAGTTCAAGGGCTAATTCAGATGATTTTTTAAAGTCTCTAAACAATCGAAGTTTTTATCATCTAAGTTGTTAAATCTAAGTAAATGATAGTCGGAGCGTTTAAAGTCGAGAGAGTGCAGTGGATGAAATAAAACAGTCCCAGTTGAAGTGTAAGATGTCTGTTAGCCAAAAATGCGCCATTATCTTGACTAAACGCAACCCAGGACAAATTGTTCTTTAGAAACCCTATAGAACTTTTTTATACCTTTGGATTCTATAAGGTCTAATGATTATTTTTAGATTTGTATAAAATTTGTATACACGTTTGAAACATTATAGATCCTTTTGTTTTGGCAAAGCTCTTTATGTTGGCAGGTGGCTTCAGGTAGATTTAACTTGCTCACTATGTTGTGAACAGTTTCTCTCCGAATTTACGGTCTTGTTTTTAGGTAACAGTTCATGATAAACAATTCATTTCCTCTTCCACTAAATTTAGCATAGTGTGAGGGCGGCGTTTTTATATATATATTTTGTTTATTTTTTTGTGTTTAGTTATTAGTTGTGTGATGTTGAGGTAAGGGATTAGGGAGGTATGGGTTATAGAGCTGTGTGGAAAGTTATATGGAGGTTGGGATCGAGGTTAGTGGTGTGGGGATTACTTGGTTAGGAAAGGGCAAATTTTAATCGTTAAAGGGCTAAGGCTCTATTTGCCCCCCTCAGTATATTCTGTTATACAATAAAACTCAATAAAAGTTCTATTCGTGTGTAATGGTTAGCACTCTTATATTTATTACATTTATAAAATACAAATAATATTCTCTTACTCTACACTTAGTGTTTGTCACTGTTTTTATCAATTACTCCTCTTTAGGTTTTTCTTTTTAATATCTCTTCTTCATTTGAAACTTCTGGTAATTCTTCTTTAATCAATATTTCTTCTGATTTCTATTTCATTTTTACTTCTTCTAATTATTTAAAATTTGTTCTTCTTTTTCTTTTGTATTCACTTACAAAAACTGCTTGTTCATCAGAGTATTTTTCCATCAATAAAATTCTCTCTTTAAAACTTTCTTAAAAACTCAAATTTACTTCACTTTAAAACTCCGTCTTCCCTCTTTTTAAGACTCTTCTCCAAACCGTCAGACTCTTTATTTTTAACTTTTATAGTTTTTGCTTGTTTTACGGTTGCGATACCTTTTCCATTATTTATATGGCAGGTTCATGAGTCTCCGCGTTTACGTCTTTTCCCAGTTGTTTATAACTTTTCTTCTTTTCGCTTTATCGTTTACGAGTCTTCGCGTTTACATCTTTTCCCGGGTTGTTTTTTAACTTTTCTTCTACCCACTTTATCGTTTATTGCTACGACAGGTTGAATAAGTCTCCGTGTGTTCGTCTTTTCTCAGTT